>NC_041221.1:27070492-27094826 GCF_002837175.3 Physeter macrocephalus
GGAGGGAGACGCAAGAGGGAAGAGATATGGAAACGTATGTATATGTATAACTGATTCACTTTGTTGTAAAGCAGAAACTAACACACCATTGTAAAACAGTTATACTCCAATAAAGATGTTAAAAAAAAAAAGTATATCAGCTTTATGCTCCTGGAGTGAATATCATTGCCATTGCCTATGTTCTACAGTGAAAAAATATGAATGAGTAAAAGCTTTAAGGAGATAAAGAGCTCCTAGTACCGGCCTCCCCAGTGGAATCAGGGAGAGGACAGGCTTCCATGCTTTCTCACAAAGAGTAAGCCTAAACAGGTTGCTGAAGGTAAGGCAAAGAGGGAGGAAAATATCTAGCAAATCCAATATGAGGAGATAAAACACCCACCTAAAAAAAAAAAAAGAGTATCAGGATAGAAAATGACTCTGATTGAGACAAATACAGAAATATTTGGTACCATTGTGTGAATTTTAGTGTATATAAGATTAATTAATAATGACTTTCATTATAACAGATTGTATCCACATGGCAAAAATACACTATGGACCTAATAAAGGTGATGTTTAGAAATTAGGAAGCAAAGTAGAGTTGGACAGGCACTGGCCTCTACGTTAGGAGACTGAGACGTCTTGTTGTTTGTTTTTGTTTTCCTTTCCACTTATAAATTCTGTGAGTTTGCACAACCCATATATGAAATGCTGAGAATAATCTCTTTCCTGTGTTCTGGGAAAATAAAAAAATAATAACTTATTCAAAATGTTTTTTTAAAATCTAACAGACCTCCACCAACTTACAGTAATATCAATATCACTAGGACATTAATCCTAGCCTTCAGCAGACTGACTCATGCCACAAGCTGCCCACCATCTAATTGCCATCAATAATTTATCTTCATTTCATCTAGCTCAGTATCTTTCAAACTGGGAACCATGTAACTTTAGTTCTAATTCTTTCAGCCTATGGAGGTTGAGCACTAGAGAATAAATTTTGCTTGTCACCATTTTGCTGATAGTCTCCCTGGGAAGAATTCTCCTATCCCAGACCTTAACATACCAGGACTGAGAATGACCTCTCACTAAATTCCCTAGAACAGTCCCTTTATTGAAACTGGACTTAGGCAAAATAATTACTGCACATTCTTTTGAAAAGCAGAAAACCAGAGTCAGTCAGATCCCTGTGTCTAGTTGATCGAGGCTGCTTCTCAGTTTTTGCTAGGTGTAATCCAAGTTACATTTGAGAATTTGGACTAAAGGAAATGTGCTTGGTATGCTGAGTTTGTTCTGTAAACCCTGACATTTAAATAGAATGACCTCGGAAACTTCACAGCTGGGTCATGCAATCAGGCAGAACTTAAGGGGAAAAAATATTTACTATTATTTAATTTTGCCAATATGGAGGATGAGTACTTAGACATTGCAATTCAAACATAAATAAAAAATAGTAATTATGTGACATGATGGAGGTGTTAGCTAAACCTATGGTGGTAGTAATTTTGCAATATATAAGTATATCAAATCAACACATTTTACACCTTAAACTTACACAATGTCATATGTTAATTATATCTTGATAAAGCTGGAAAAACATAAATAAAAAACAAATCTGATTTTCATTGTTACCTGACCTCTGTATCAATTCAAATGGATTATGAGACCTGAGAAATATAAAGCAATGTAATGAAACAAGATCTACAAATTTATGCTGATACTAATTTAAAATCTGGCTTTGAAAAAAGTTACAATGATATTTACTGCAAAACACACACACACACACACACACACAGCATAACTTCATGAAAATAAAGACTCAGACCATCATTTGGTAGCTTGCAGGATCACTCACAATAAAGCTTTTATTCTATTCTCTCCACTCTTTTAAAGACATGATTTGGAATTATAGCTATAGTCATTCCTTTCAAATGCATGTACAATTTCTTAAGAGGAAACTTTTATTTTCATTGATGAATTATCAGTTGTTTATGCTTAACACTGTTAAATCTTTTGGATTTTGACAAGGTTTTAAGACAACATTAACAATCAACCACTAACAGTTACATTGTGTTTGGACTCTGAATATAAATACTAAATGCATAGGTATTTTCTTTATGTTTTTATTTAAAAGGTGTCTTTTGGGCCAAATAATTTTTAAAATTTTCTTAAAAATTTGAAGTGGGGAAGACCTCTGACATTCCTACAGCTCTGCAATTCAAATCAATTTTGTCCATGTAGAAAAGCACCATTGTTGGTTTGAAACCTTGAGAGTTTCCTGGGTGAAATCTGAAACATGGAGGGCAAGGAGAGAACAAAGAAAGAGGCAGACCACCCTAAGTTGGTAGGTGGCAGGTTTAACAAGGAAACTTACAAACGAGGATTGTCTTGGGCATCACAAGAGTAGATCTCTGCATCCACGACCAGAATCTTAAAAGTTTATATGTATAGAGACCTTAGACTGGGTTCAGTCACATATATCATTCAGATGGTCGCAGCAGCACTTTACTCTCTCAAGGCTACATCCTTGGAACAGCTTTGGCCGTGGGGACGATGGGCCAAGTGTACATTCCAAGGACCAGGGAAGGGGTGAGGAACGTCCAATGCCCAGATCCAATTCACAGGTCAACCAGCATTCACATCCTCTTGATGACCTCCTCCAACAATCATTTAGCATTTTTTCCTTTATTTAAAAAATTTATTGAAGTATAGTTGATTTACAATATTGCATTCATTTCAGGTGTACAGCATAGTGACTCAAAGACGCTACAAATAACTACAGGCCAATGTCTTTGATGAATATAGATGCAAAAATTCTCAACAAATTATTAGCAAACTGAATCCATAAAACTGAATCATTTAGCATTTTTTTAACAGTGCATCCATGTAAGCTATTGCAAATCCTCTTTGAAGAAGTGGGATCAAAATGAACTAGCCCATTCTCTGACTCTATGCCTCTACATGTTGGGGGAAATTTTTGCTCCACTTCTCCAAAATTCCTCCTTAAACTACAGAGAAGGAAACTTCTGCTGATAATGTCATCCAGTGTGGGAATATTGAGAGGGCAGTTTCTGTCCCTTTCTCCCCTTTATGTGCGCCTACAGAGAAGTGGTAAAGTGACTAACTAGACGAGAGGGATTAACGAAAGCCTGACTTTATTAAGGTATAAACATCACAGTTTAATCGAGAGCATCATGGTTTTAACCTGTATTCCGACATTAGTTATTAATAGCATGTTCTTTCACTGATAAAAGCGTCCCAGCATTGACAGAAAATTGTGTGGTTAAAAATTCCCCATGATACATGGTGTTTTTCACCTCTTGCTTCCTCTTGAATGTCTACCTATGATCTCAGGCAGCAGATTTGGGGCTTCCTCTCTCTATGCAGTAATTTCTTTTGAGTGAGCCCTCTTTGTTTGCAGAAGGACTATGTCATGGTTAAATTTTTGTGTCAACTTGGCTAGGCTATGGGCCCAGGTGTTTGGTCAGACACTAGTCGAGATATTGCTATGAAGGTATTTTGTAGACATGATTAACATCTACAATCAATTGCCTTTAAGTAAAAGAGATTACCCTGGATAATGTGGGTGGGGCTCATTCAATCAGTGAAAGGCATTAAGAGCAAAAACTGAGGTTTGCTGGAAAGGAGTTCTGCTTCTAGACTGTAATACAGAAATCCTGCATGCGTTTCCTGCCGGCCGACCTGCCCTACAAATGTGCTTGACAGCCCTCATAATCACGTGAACCAGTTCCTTAAAATCTCTGTCTGTATGTAAATGTGTATATATATACACATACACACACAAACAAAATGAGATTATATATATTATATATATACACATACACACAAATACACATATTATATATATATAATTTATATGTGTGTGTGTGTATATATATATATATAAAATTATATTGGTTCTGTTTCTCTGGAAAATACTGACTGATACAGCCTGCTGTTCTGCAACTTTTCCACCTGACCTTGGATCTAGCTCTAAGACAAGGTCAGATTCTTTTGATAAATACCAATTGTCTTCAGCAATTACAGTTAAATGAAAGCTTTAAGCCTCATCTTCTACTACCTGGTTATCAGGTTAGCAGGTGATTTGCTACAGTGCAAATATGTTTTAGACAAAATAAACAATTAGTTTTTAGCAAGAAGGCACAGAAACAGTGTTACAATCTATTCTTTAAAAATTACCAAAGACTGCACTGTTCATCTCAGACACTCCAACAACTTCCAGGATTGAAAGGTTCATTCTAAGATGGATGAAACAATATTTTGAAGGTAGAATCATTCAGGCTTCCTGTGAGGTCAGGTGACAGTGTCCTCAGGAAGCCAGAGGCTACAGACCTAAAGTAATGCTACTCATTGGTTCCTGCCAGATCCTATCAGTTTACTCATAAAAGAGTGAGGTACACACCCCATCTCTCTAGCCACCCTCACCAGTTGAACATCACTCAACTCTCTAGTTAGAAAGTATTTTCAATAATCCATATTGCTAGATTTTACTAATAATCCTGATTTTTTTGAACCCTTAATGCTAATTCCTGAGCTGTAGCTTCAAGATTAAGGTGTTTGAAATGATAACCACCCCTAGGGTACAAGTTATACTTATCTAGACATGAATTCAACTGATTATAATAAATTATAGTTAAAATAATTGATCACATGGAAATTTAACAATCACAGCATCATTGAGTCTAGGTTATCACTTATCCCAATACAAAGTCAATAATAGACTAGAATGCAAGGCATTGGCAATAGAGAGAGATATAAAATCTTACTGTATTAATTAAACAGGTGGAAAATAAATATATTAGATAAAGTAAAATTACAGAAATACAAGTAATAAGGGAACAGCTTACATAGTTGAAATATCATTTCTTTACGTTGTCGGTTTAAGCAGAGCGATCTAATAAGGTAGTCCCATTTTAACAATTTCAAACAAATTTTTGAGTGCCTACTGTTCAAGGTACTAGAAGTCCAGCAAAAAAATAAAATTATAAAGTCCCTGGACATTCTATATTCAATATAAATATAACTATATATTTCATATTATATGAGTTAATAAACATTTATATTTTATTTTATATTTATAAATATAGAAATGCCCTGCTTGGCATTCTATTGGGAAAAGTAGGTGAAAAAGAAAACAAACAAAACAAATAGTATGGTATAATATACTAATATAATAAATATATTCTAATATATTACAGTGATAAGTGTTGTAGAGAAATATAAATCAATGTGAAAGTAGAGAAATGGGCAAGGTTTCTATTTTAGAAAGAGTAATAATTCCAAGGGTTTGTGAATGACAAACTGTCTTGGTCTTTTCGATTCTGAAATGCCTGGTGTGCCCTTCTGTTGAATGCTAGTTTAGCTGGTATAAATGTCTAATATCTTTTGAATACTTTGGATATATTATGCTATCATCTGCTAACATCTTTTTCGTTGATGAAAATTTTGTCCTCAGTGTAATTAGGAAATAATCTTTTTTCCTAAGGTAAATCTTCACTTGGATGTTTTGAAGTTTTAATATAATTTGTCCAGGGGGGATTTTTTTTTTTTAACCATGTGATATTTGAAATGCATTCCTAGCTAACCTCTCATTTCTTTTAAAATTATAAACAATTGTTAAATTTGAACAATTATTGATTCTATGCCAGTTCTCCTCTTCTTTAGGAGTTCCAATTATGTAAATATTGAAATGTTTCAAATTTCTGTTTTCTCTGTTGCTTAATATTAGCTTTTCTAATGTATGCATGCACTTGTGTGTGTGTATTTATGTGTATGATGTGTATGTGTGTGTTTTTCTTACTATATTCTTAACTAATTCCTAAATATGATTTTATTCATTTATTCTATCATTGGTTTTATCCAGCTTGGAGTTTATCAACCTGTTAAATTTTATTTGAATGAATATATTTTCCAATTCTAGTATTTCATGTTAATCTTTTTATTTTGACCTACTGTCTTGTTTGCCTCTGCTGTATTTTGCCTTATATTTTACTGATTTTTTTTTTTTTGTAGATTTAAGATTCATGTTGAATGAGAGGAGATCTCTCTCAGTCTCCTCTCTCTCTCTCTCTTTCTCTCCCTTCCTTTTTTCTCCACTTCTCATGGCCCTAGTTCAGAATTAAATCTATTTTGGATAGCTGAGGACTCTTGTACTCTGGTGATACTGAGCATATAGGCATCAAGCCACTAAGCCAGAGAGTAGCTTTACTCAAAGCTTTGCTATTTTGTTAATTCCTTTCTCACTCATGTCATAGATTATGTAACCTCAGTATTGAGAATGCCATACTCCAGATACTGGTTCCAAGCAATGAGACTTGATCAAATGGAGCTCTTATTCTCATTTTCCCAAGAGGACCAAATTTTCAGCTGCTCAGTTGTTGTTGTAATTCTAATCCCAGTAGCCTCAGAGCATTAGCTTTGCACAACGTTTTCCATTTATTTTTAAAATTCTGTTACACAAAGATGTTTGTATTAATTTTATAGTATACATATGTTTTCTTTAATGTTCTCTTTTACATTTCAACCATCATCATTATGCATTTGGAGTAGGAAGATATCCGAAATGTGGAGTGTCATTGCCATCTTGGCTTGAATGCAGTAGCACATTCTCAGCAGTTTATGGCTCAGGGCACTTTCAGTGTTGTTGTGTCTTTCTTTTTACTTTTATGTATTTCCATACTTTTCTTCAATCATCATACTTCTTTGGCAAGAGAAAAGAAAGAATGGATTTAAGATCTGGAAAGGGAAGGTAGTTTGTAAATGTTTAATCTATACACATCCTGGTGATTTTTCTAATAAATACTCATTGGACTACTTCAGTCTAGAAACAAGAGAATTCTCAAGTATATTAGGACATAAAGCCAGCAGGGGAAAAAAAAGATATTAAGATAAAGAAGCCAACTACATTTTCTTACTTCATTAGGTTGAAATATTTCCATATAATTAGCAATTTTCACTTCCAAAAAATTTTCACTTTCACTTTCTTGAGTTTGCAAATGCTTTCTCTCTGTGATTAAACCATCTGTGCTTGCTAACTGACAACCATGGAAGTTAAGTTCCTGTCCTCCCCCCCCACCCCCTCAAATAAAAACCTGGGGAATAGAGGTACTATATTCCTTGATGATGACATTTAAAAAGGATGGTTCCCAGGTTTCTGAAGAACTATAAATCTGGGATATAAAACTGGCTAGAAGCATTTTTTTTTTTTTTTTTTTTTTTTTTTTGCTGTACGCGGGCTTCTCACTGTTGTGGCCTCTCCCGTTGCGGAGCACAGGCTCCGGACGCGCAGGCTCGGCGGCCATGGCTCACCGGCCCAGCCACTCTGCAGCATGTGGGATCTTCCCGGACTGGGGCACGAACCCGTGTCCCCTGCATCGGCAGGCGGACTCTCAACCACTGCACCACCAGGGAAGCCCGGCTAGAAGCTTTTTAAAAGATTTACATCTCAAAGGGACACAGAAAGAATTTACAGTTACAAGTTTTCTAAAGTAAATGCTTTAAGAAAAGGGAGGTCAAGTCCGTCTGAACTTCAGTCAAGCTGAGAGCAACTCTAAGTCCCTCTTGGTCAGTTCTCTCAGCAGTGTTTGACACAGTTGATCATCCCCTCCTCCAAACACTGTTTTCACTTGGCTTAAGGGACACCACCATGGCCAGTTTTCCCTCTACCTCATCGGAGGTTGTTTCTGTGTCACTCATCTGGGACGGAGGACTCTCTTAATTTATTAGTTTGCTAGGGCTACCATAAACAACAGAAATGCATCTCTCATAGTCATAGAGATTGGAAGTGCAAATTCAAGGTGTTGCCAGATTTGGTTTCTCCTGAGCCCTCTCTTCCTGGCTTGTAGATGGCTGCCTTCTTCACTGTGTCCTTATATGGCCTTTTCTCTGTGTATGCATCCCTGGAGCCTTTTCCTTTTCTCATTAGGACACCAATCTTATTGGATTAGAGCCCCACCCTGATGACCTCATTTTAAGGTGAAACTTCCCAAGTTTTCTCTATCTCAGGAAATAACTCCAGTGTTCAGTTGCTCAAGGTAAAAAAGTCTTCTTGTCATTTTTCACCTTCCTCATTCTTTCATATTCCCAAACCAATTCTTCTGCCAATTCTTTCAACTCCACTTTCAAAATATATCTTAAATCTTACCTGAATCTGAAGGAGAAGGGGTTTGGCTCTGGTTCTATGTTTATTAATTGTGTGAATTTGGGTAATTGCATTAACCATTATGCCTCAATTTCATCTTATCTAAAATAGATTTTTAAAATATCTACCTCACAGATATTTGTTGTGTTAGCACATAGAGTGCCCAGCATGTAGTAATTGCTTAATCAATAAATGGCAAGCATAATCACATTGTATACTTTAAGAAGTTTCTTCCAGTTGAGACATAGTATCAATTTTACCAATAACACAATAGCTTCATCTCTTTCTTTTTTTCCTCCCTATTTCCCACAGGAAATCTTGGCCAGCAGTTAAGTATAATCAGAAGTTAAAACACTTGGGCATAAATTGGGTTTATTGTAGGACATTCCAACAATTCCTACTCTTACCACTGCCTTCCTGAAGTTGACACATAATTCATTTTGACTGAGACAAGGCAACTGCCAAATTTAAATACGTATGCAGCAGTAGACTTCACAAATGACCACAACCATAGAACTTATCTTCTGCCAAACTAAAGGTTATAATCTCTACTGCATCTAATATTTTGCTCTACTGTCTCCTTCTGGAACTTCCTTGTATAGAGTACATATACGCTGCATGAGTAAATGCGGGTTGTGAAAAAGCACAGATCATCTATGTCAGCAATTCCTCAAGGGGTATCATGCTCAATTATCATCCTTCTCTCTTTTTTTTCCTACCTGCCAAACTTTTCAGGATTCTGATCTCAGGGACAACTTCCTATTTAGGGATTTTAGTTGATAAGTGCTTTTGTAAAAGAGAAAGTGTGTGAAGTTAATAACATAAACCCAAAGACAACAATTTCTAACTGTGGAATTGTGTAGATAGAGGCATTAAAAAATAAAACTCTTTGGAAAATACTTTATAAACTATAAACCCTGATGAAATGCCAGATACCACTATTTTTAATGGGGTCAGCCTATTGCTTTAAGGTTCATGACATTGACTTATTCTGGAGCAGGTCAACCCCTAAGTTCTTTGGTGTTACTCTGGTAAGCTTGGTGCTCTTGTGGCCTCATTCATTCATTAAAGGGAGTGTGACATTTCACCAAGTCACTGAACTGAGATGAAGGAGTGAATGTGTCCTAAACTCCTCTCAAACACTCATCTTCTAACTGAGAATGAGGTAGGTACACTAGTAATAGTGTTAACTAGTGAAAATGGTCCTGCTGTTTGTGGATACAAAACGTGGTATCACTGGAGGTTAGCTGGTTAGAGATGGATGGTTTCTCTCCTCTTAGCTGTCCCTCAGAGACTTTGAAACTGGCAATTAATTTACTCTTAACTGGGGAGAGTCGGAGTCACCATGGCCTTGTCAGTGGCAGCTCCTTCAACATAGAGAATCTCGCAGTCTCTTCTCTCTCTGAAGCCTTAATAGATGTCCTCATACTCCTCTCTCTTTTCCTAATGTTCCCAAGCCAAGCTTAAGTTTCTCATCCTCCTTGATGCTTCCTGCATCTTTCTAGTCCACTAGGATCCCAAAGCCTTTAACACAATCTTACACCTTAATCTATTTCTATACACTTCTGTGTCATGTAGGCTAATTTTTCACATGTGAATGCCTCACCATCCATATTTCTTAACAATTTAACGTAGCATATGATAGCAACTCATTGGAGATTACTTATATTTATATAAATAAAGGTAATTATAAGAAAATAGGAGAAACTGTTTTCTTAAAAGCAATATTCAGGTAAGCCACATGATCGAAGAAAGTTTTGCAGGAACCACATCATAGGAACTGAAATGGGGAGTCACTGCCAACAAATGCCTATATGAATAATCTGACACCCAGCCATCTTGGATGGTAGCCTTGAAAGATCTGCTCATGTCACAGTTTTATGTCATTCCTTGTGGGCCTTCAAATGGACAGAAATCTCCTGAGGCATATCCTTTTATTAAAGTTCTTGCTAATGATGATAAATACTACCTAAGCACTCCAACACCCTGGGTAATTTTAAGGCAAATCCAGTAAAGCTTCAACCTTGAAGTTTATATTTTCTGAGTTGCAAGATTTGAGTAACTGTTTAACTTTGCTAACGTTTTGCCAAGATAGCCAATAACCCCCACCGCATAGAGATTCTCCACAGCAGCACTATTTAAAGAGCTTTGCATTAGGGTATTACACTTATAACACATCACTTCTGGTTCCAGTGTTTAAATTGGTTAAGACTTTTATTTTTAGATATAAGAACCTATATAGCTTAAGCTAAAAGATTAGTTCACACCTTTGAGATAAATACTTGAGGAACTAAAGTAAACATGGCTTCAGGAACTGGAAGTAGAATTCAACACCACTGGGACTCGCTCTCTCTTCTTCTGTTTCTTAGCTCTTCTAAAATGACTTCTGAATGTACACTATCTTCAGGGAGTAATAGAGATGCTTCAGAGACTCTCATTCACATTCTCTCATCTTAGCAGTCTCAGATGAAGGAGAGATAGAATATCTCCTTATTTTCTTATCAAAGAATGACTTAGATTCACATTACCTGAGTCATGTGCCTACTCTTTCATGGATTACTGTTCTCAGAAATTTGAGGACTTCTGACTAACAAGGTTGGAATCATATTCCCTTTCTTGTGAACTAGATGAGGGGTATCCAGCTATGATGTCAAGACCCAAGATGTTTGGAACCATATAAAAGAAAAGAAAGCAATAGTTTCTAACAGAAGAGATATTAACTCTTATTCTTTACTTGAATTTTTACATATTAAAGTAAATAATAACAGAGTACACTTATAGAGTCCTTCCTATGTACAGTTACAATGCAGATTATGAGTTAACTTATACAAACAATAACTCTGTAAGGTAGGAACTATAATTATTATCACTTTTCAGATGATGAATCTTTGTCTTTGTAAAATAGAATAAATTGTCTAAGGCTTCAAGTCTAAGAAATAGCGGGAGCTGAATGAAACTCAGATTTCTCTGACCCTTCAGCATCATGATTAACAAAACCAGGTGGTATGGCTTAGGAACTGAGAGTTCATGCTTGGACATCAAACGGACCAGAATTTGTTTCTCAGCTATACCAGTTACTGGTTGCATGATTTTTGGAGTAGCCCACCACACTGCACAGAATAACCACAGAAATGTTTATTTAATAAAGGAATGATTTTGTATATTATGATTTGCTATGTTGATACATGCTTAGAAATTGAATTATAGCTTCCAAAATCCAAATAAGAATGAACATAAAAGAGTTAGGTGTCTATCTCTAAAGGTGATAAGTAAAATGGAATCTTCATCAAGATAACTAGCAAATTTCAAAACTCTCTGATTATCCTTTCAGAGTGAATATACCACTTATAATCTGTTTATTTTTTTATTTCAAATTACTTCTCCAATTATATCTTTTGGCAAGACAAATATGCTCTTTCTTTTTTGTCGTTGTTCTATTAAATGAGAGAGAAGGAAGATATTTGTTTACAAATTAGGAGGAGGATGATTCTGGCATGTCGAGAATTTGGCCTGGAAGCAGAAAGCATGGGGAAAAAAACTAATTGGTACTAGTGCTATAATTTTGCTTCTCTTTACATGGGTTAAAAATGGTCATAAAAAATGGGATGAACTTGAATAAGAATTAACACACCTGAACTCGTCTTCTTATACCTCTTTATTTCCCATACATATCTTACAGACCTGCTATCAAATTGCAGTCTTCCACCTTATTTCTGCCAAAATGTAATCTTGTTGAAATGTAGACATAGCCTTGTATTGACTTTACTTCAGTATCCAAATCACTGAGGAGTATGTAATTATTACTCTCAATCTATCTCCGGCCAAATTACTGACAAGACAAACAGGCATTACAATGTACACATGTGTCTAGTACCCATGTGTCTATTATTCTCCTTCTCTATTTACCTGCTTTACTAAAAGAAAAAGAAAACTATTAAAAGCAGAAAATCTTACCAAACTATTGTTTTTACTCAATTTTTTTTTGTTTCTCTCAATATGTATCAATATAACTGATGTTTCCTCTGAATTGACAACTTTTTGGAACAATGTAAAGTATAACTGTTATCTTCTTAGCAATTGTCAATATATAAATAGGTGAAATTTCATGAATTATTTATATATAATATGTTCATTCTAAGAGTTCATCCTTAATCCAAATTGAACCAGCATAATTTGGTTGACTTCTTTGTTTTATCATTTCAAACAGGGAATATTTTTACTGTTTCCTGTCTTTTATAGGTATCTAAAATGATTTCACTTTGCTTGAGAGAGTGTATTCTAGCAATAGTTTTTAAAAGACATGATACATTAAATAAGAAATAACTTATCCTTAATCTCTCTTTCTGATCATTCATTGTGTATCCTGCAACTTTACCAAATTCGTTGACTAACTCTAGTAGTTTTCGGGTGGCATCTTTAGGATTTTCTGTGTGTAGTATCAGTATCATGTCATCTGCAAACAGTGACAGTTTTACTTCTTTTACAAATTAGATTCCTTTTATTTCTTTTTCTTCTCTGACTGCTGTGGCTAGGACTTCCAAAACTATGTTGAATAATGGTGAGAGTGGACATCCTTGTCTCGTTCCTGATCTTAGAGGAAATGCTTTCAGGTTTTTACCATTGAGAATGATGTTTGCTGTGGATTTGTCATATATGGCCTTTATTGTGTTGAGGTAGGTTCCCTCTATGCCCACTTTATGAAGAGTTTTTATCATAAATGGCTGTTGAATTTTACGATTGCTGCAAAAAAAAATAAAATACCTAGGAATAAACCTACCTAAGGAGGCAAAAGACTTATACTAAGAAAACTATAAGATACTGATGACAGAAATCAAAGATGACACAAACAGATAGAGAGATATACCATGTTCATAGATTGGAAGAATGAACATTGTGAAAATGGCTATACTACCCAAAGCAATCTACAGATTCAATGCAATCCCTATCAAATGACCAATGGCATTTTTCACAGAACTAGAACAAAAAATTTTACAATTTGCATGGAAACACAAAAGACCCCAAATAGACAAAACAATCTTGAAAAGAAAAACGGAGCTGGAGGAATCAGGCTCCCTGACTTCAGACTATACTACAAAGCTACAGCAATCAAGACAGTATGGTACTGGCACAAAAACAGAAATATAGATCAATGGTACAGGATAGAAATCCCAAGATAAACCCACGAATCTATGGTCAACTAATCTATGACAAAGGACACAAGAATATGCAGTGGAGAAAAGATAGCCTCTCCAATAAGTGGTGCTGGGAAAACTGGACAGCTACATGTAAAAGAAAGAAATTAGAAGACTTCCTAACATCATACACAAAAATAAACTCATAATGGATTAAAGACCTAAATGTAAGGCCAGACACTATAAAACTCTTGGAGAAAATATAGACAGAACACTCTGACATAAATTGCAGCAAGATCTTTCTTGATCAACCTCCTAGAGTAATGATAATAAAAACAAAATAAACAAATGGGACCTAATGAAACTTAAAAGCTTTTGCACTACAAAGGAAACCATAAACAAGATGAAAAGACAACCCTCAGAATGGCAGAAAATACTTGCAAACTAAGCAAATGACAAAGGATTAATCTATAAAATATGTAAACAGCTCATGCAGCTCAATATCAAAAAACAAACAACCAATCAAAAAATGGGCAGAAGACTTAAATAGACATTTCTCCAAAGAAGACATACAGATAGCCAAGAGGCACATGAAAAGATGCTCAACATCACTAGTTATTAGAGAAATGCAAATCAAAACTACAATAAAATATCACCTCACACCGGTCAGAATGGTCATGATTAAAAAATCTACAAACAACAAATGCTGGAGAGGGTGTGGAGAAAAGGAAGTCCTCTTGCACTGTTGGTGGGAATGTAAATTGATACAGCCACTATGGAGAACAATATGGAGGTTCTTTAGAAACTAAAAATAGAACTACCATATGACCAGCGATCTCACGGGGCATATACCCTGAGAAAACCATAATTCAAAAGGACACATACACCCCAATGTTCATTGCAGCACTATTTACAATAGCCAGGACATGGAAGCAACCTAAATGTCCATCAATGGATGAATGGATAAAGAAGATGTGGTGCATGTACACAGTGGACTATTACTCAACCATAAAAAGGAACAAAAGTGGGTCATTTGTAGAGACATGGATGGACCTAGAGACTGTCATAAAGAGTGAAGTAAGTCAGAAAGAGAAAAACAAATATTGTATATTAACGCATATATGTGGAATCTAGAAAAATGGTTCAGATGAACCTATTTGCAAAGGAGAAATAGAGATGCAGACGTAGAGAACAAACATACAGATGCCAAAGGGGGGATGGAGGGGTGGGATGAATTGAAAGATTGGGACTGACATGTATAGACTGCTATGTATGGAATAGATAACTAGTGAGAGCCTGTTGTATAGCACGGGGAACTCTACTTCATGCTCTGTGGTGACCTAGATGGAAGGGAAATCCAGAAGCGGGGAGATACATGTATGCATATGGCTGATTCACTTCTCTGTACAGCAGAAACTAGCACAACATTGTGAAGCAACTATACCCCAATAAATTTTTTTTAAAAAAAGAAATACATCAAACCCAGTAACACAGATAAAAATCAGATACTGCTAGCCCGTAAACGTCAATGAGGAAATTTAATTTAGATTGAAGGGGAAATTTTCACCTACAGATATCAATTAGAGTTATAGTGGCGTAAAATGAACTAGTGCCCTACCTCATAGGATTTCACTATTTGGATGAAGGAAAAGTTAATAAATTTAACAAGTAGTTTTGTTTAAAAAAATAAAGAAAGAATGTATCATAAGTTATGGACTATCTTACAAGAGGGCTGATTCATTCAAAAGTGTTTTCTAGACTAGCACCGTCCAATAGAACTTAGTGTGATGATGAAAATTTCTATATCTGCCCTGTCCAATATGATAGACATTAGCCACATAAGACTATGAGAGTTTGAAGTTGTCTAGTGTGACTGTGGAGTAGAATTTTAAATTAAATTAAATTAAATTAAAATTTAAAAAAGCCTTGTACAGTTAGTAGCTACCATATTTAACACAATTTTAGACAAAGACATTTTCTGTATTTCACTATGTCCTTCCTCTTCAAAACATGTCTTGAGTGTTGTATGAATTGTTCTCGATTTCTAGGTCCACCACCTTAATCTGTTTCCTACATAATCATTAGAATATTTTTCCTTTGTTCAGCATTCAACAAATATTAATTGAGATACTATTATGTAACAGGTCTCACGACATACAACAGGCATAGATCTATAAGCAAAAGTACCATAGTCCCTGTACTCATTCAACTAAAAACCCACTGGTTAAGGAATGCACAAAGCACTGTGAGCTGTTTTAATCAAGAGACTCCCTTCTCCAGAATGACCTGTGGTTCTTAATCCCATGAAAACCAGATCTGAACACAGAACTCAACTTTTATACGGTTCTTTTCTATTTTTATACTTCTCAGCCAGACTGAATAATAAGTAATTTCCTAAATTTTCCCACTTTCATCACTATTGAGACATTCTCTAATATTTGACCCTTGAAATTTTCTTCATATTCTACCTTTCAAGGTTCTTATAAAAAGTTACCTTTTTCAGGAACAAATATCTTATTTACTTAATAATAAGTTAGGATTAGCCTCTGTAGCACTTTTACATCATATAGATGTAGATTTTCATTTTCAACTTGGATCCATAATGGTTCGGAACTAGTTGTGTCCTAATTTGGAATTGACATAGAAAATTCAGAACATAATTCTAAGAGCAAGTCATTTTTAAAATCAAACTGACAGAGATGAACAACAAAAGAAAATGATGGTTGGTTGTTTAGGTTGTCTAGTTTCACAACAGAGAGCTGTGATTTTTTTTAAAAACGACCAATTTACTAAGTTTATCTATATGTCATATATGTTAAAGTAGGAAAATGAAAACTAATGGATAATAAACTTGATTCTCCAACACAGTCTTTCTACTTCCCATTCAGAAAGTAAGTCCTTACAAAGTGGAGAGTCTAAGAGAAATGCCAACATGGCTTTTCTCCCTACAGAGTCAGCAAATAAGCCATTTTGTTGATTGGGTATAATTTCTGATATACTCATAAGTGACATTTCTATTTTATGTCAAAAGTAAATACAGCTAATTGATCCTTGTTCAATTACCCAATTTGAGCTTTTTCATTAATTCCTAGAGAATCGTACAGTTGTTACAAACTAATTTTTGCATAGTGTTTTAGTATTAACATACTTCCATAAATCACATATTACATGAGTCCCACAACTCAGGTACATTTTACAGAGAAGAAAATGTGACTTAAAAATGTGTTGTGCAAGGTCAAAAAGCATACTAATGAGGAATTACATGTCATTATATTCACTATTTCAATATTTCAGTCTATTATTTAGTCTGTTCCTCTCATCCACACTCTTTTTCTCTTCTCCTCCTCTCTTACTCTCTTTCTATATATAAATAAATAGATAGCGACAGACAGAGATAGAGATGAAGAATCGATATATGCACGTGTTCTTAGCGAGGGTAATTTTTCAAATACAATAGATAAGTAAAGTTGTTATTTTAAGGCAAAAAATATACAATTTTTTTTTAGTATTAGATGAATTTTTTAAAAGGAAAATTTTTGTATGGTGTCATACAGATAAAATTCCACTTTCATACTCTACTTTTGAATTTGGACACATAAGCATGATGGTTTTTCTGTAAAATATATAGTAATTATTGTAGGAGATAAACAACTTTGACAAAATTCTAAACCCCTACTGTAGAAATAATCATGACTCCTACTTAAAATTTTTAAAATTAATAACTTTTTGGCAATGAAGTTCAAGCCATGTAGTTTTGCTCTCTCATGAAAAAGGAAAATGACATTCCAAAATCTAATTCTTTTTTCAGATACCTGGCACATCACTCCACTATGGATACATATACATATACATATACATTTGCTGTCTACAGAATTCTTCGGTATTATAATTTCATTTCAATGCTTCTCAAATTCATCCATTTTCCTCTGTATACTTGTTACCTTCTCATTCTGCACAGTAAACTTATTTTCCTTTTTTTCTTTTCCAAAAGTTTTCAGCATGGGAATAGAATTTTAAAGCTACAACTCTGGGAATGTAATTTTGTAAAGAAGTTTAATCAAAGAATATTTTCCTGACCTGGTTGAAACCTTTTCCTGGTTTCAAGATGATTCAGTGGCCCTAGATCTTAGAAGGCAGTAACAATGAGTAAAATACTATAATCATCATTAGTATTGCAAATATTTCATCTCTCTCCTTTCAGGCACGTGGGGGCATTTCAATGCCTGGTTCCTCTCTCGTTCGTTGACCGGAGCCATGTGACCAATTTTGTTCAAGAAGTCGGGAGGGAAAACACATAAAACTTTTGAGTCAAGCATTTTGTTGCATTACTCTCAGGCTTTACTTTCCTTGGGCTGCAGAATCTGGTTGCGGTCTGGATGGTGAAGGGTCCATCACCTTGATCCTGAAGTGAGAATGTGGATGATGCAGAACAGAGCCACCTGCTGACCCACAGTGGACATGTAAAACAAGAGGAACGCAACCTGGTTCTTTCAGGCCACTGAGATTTGGGGGTTGTATGTTACAACACAACGTAGCCCAGCCATACTAATACAGATGCTATGACTGATAAAAATGCTGTATGTGTATCTCCTTTAAAGCAGAACTATGAGACACATGTATTCTCTCATCGTTACAAAAGTACACCTAGGGCTTCCCTGGTGGCGCAGTGGTTGGGAGTCCGCTTGCCGATGCAGGGGACACGGGTTCGTGCCCCGATCCGGTAAGATCCCGCATGCCGCGGAGCGGCTGGGCCCGTGAGCCATGGCCGCTGAGCCTGCGCGTCCGGAGCCTGTGCTCCGCAACGGGAGAGGCCACAGCAGCGAGAGGCCCGCGTACTGCAAAAAAAAAGAAAAAAAAAAAAAAGTACACCTACAAAATGGGTTAGATAGGATCTAATACCTGGCCTCACTTTCTGCTTCCTCTATGCTAATACCCAGAATATATTCCTACTAACCCCAGTTTTCCCCATATCCTCCAACCTAAAACGTTCTTTTTCTGTCAAATATATTCCATATAGAAACACATCACCGCCTATATTTAGTATAGAGGCAAACTAAATTAGTTTTGAAAATATCTGTCAAACCCAATAAACTTTGTAAAGCAGTTCATGAGATAACTGTGTCTGATCTTTGCATAACTGTAGTTTTGCTTAGTAGTACTAAGTCATCCAGAAAGAAAACCAAACAGCTAATAAAATCTACTGGCACATTCTAAAACTATAGAGTAATTTGTTTATGTAAAATACTTTATAATATTTTCCATTTCTCCGTTACAAAAAAAAAGTATCATGGTGAGAAAACAGTATTTAATATTAGTTGCGAATCTCAATGAAAACATTGAAAATGCCTAATTTATTTAGTTAATGTATTTGAGCAATATTGTACAATCATTTCCAGTTACTTGAGTTCAGAAGTACACATGCTACATATATAAATTATATAAATATATATTATATGAATTATATAGCTACATATATTGGTATTTATCCATTACACAGAATATGCATCATTGTTGTCATAATTATCAAGAAATTATGTATAAAATACACAGCTAATGAGAACATACTGTGTAGCACAGGGAACTCTACTTAATGCACTGTGGTGACCTAAATGGGAAGGAAATCCAAAAAAGAGGGGATATATGTATATGTATAGCTGACTCACTTTGCTGTGCAGTAGAAACTAACACAACATTGTAAAACAACTATACTCCAATAAAAATTAATTTAAAAAAATAAATTAAAAAGTACGATTCATTCCAGAAACCACTTAGGTTCATGTGAATAGCTGTCAGTAAGCTAAGAGTCCACTTTTACTTTCTGCATTTAAACTCCTCTTCCTTTGTATAGAAGTCTCCATGAATTTCTTATAAAATTGCTTACAAGAAAAATATCCTGTAGTGCCTGCATGCTTTTTCTTAGAAGCAGGAAGAGAATTTATCACCTAGCTCGCACAGTAGATGTGAGTGAGTGTCTTGCAGACAACAGGGTCTGTGCTGGGGCAAAACCATGAAGAACAGAGAACTTGGCTTTGATGTGTGCCTACTGCCTGGTTTTGTCTCCTACCTCTATGAAGCATCCCTTTTCCCCTCCCCACATTTACTTTCAGGCTGCGTGCTGTCCCACCAAGTCACAGCCCACTTGTCCTGTGATATATTTGCTGTGATGGTCCCGATTGGCAGATCACTCACGACACTGCAGGAGTGGACATAGTTTTTTAAAAATACTGAATCACAGAGTTCTGCACTTTCAAACGCTCCACAAGTAAATCTTATGTAAGAACAGACAGATTTGGAATAAAACCTTCAAGAGTAGCAGCAACAATGAGAAGCAGAAGAAGAAGAAGGGGGGGTGGGGAGGAGGAGGAGGAGGAGGAGGAGGAGGAGGAGGAGAAGGAAGAGAAGAAGGAGAAAATAACTCTCAAGTGTGGAGATTTTACTACTCCGCTGGCCACAGAAGAAGATATTTTGGTATGTTTAAATACATTTAAATATATTTTGAAAATATTTTATAGTCTTTTAAACATCACCTAGAAGGTGCTCACCTAGCCCTCTGTGAGACTGCACCAACCACATACAAGTGCTATACGAGTATCAGTATTTGTACTCGTGTTAGTGATATTTATTCCAGAGACAAGGAGAGTCTGCCTCACCCACTCAACCACATTCTCACATTCCATACAAAAGTGGTTCTTAAACTTATCTTCACAAGGATTACCTGGGAATCTTGTTCAACATGCAGAGTCAAGCCCCAAGGTCCGAAAACTTGGATTCAGTGGGCTGGTGTGCAGAAAAGAAATGTGGTGATTATCCCTTTTCTTTGAGGAAGAATGGACCTGGGAGTTATAGGATGTCATATTTCTCTCTGTTGTTATTTTGGCATCCTGGAGGATCTATAATCTGTGAAATAGGATAAATAGCCTCGATGCATTGGGAGAATGAAAACCACATAATTGGGTGTCAAAGAGATCCGAATGTAAAACCCAGCTCAGCCACATTCTTATGGTGGGAGCTTAGGCGATTTATTTCACCTTCTGAGACAGTTTCCTCATTGATAAAATAAATTTTTTAAAAAGCCAAACAGAACAAAACTATCCTGTAGATTTGTTGTAATAATTAAAGAAAATAGTCAGAGAGACAATAACAGTGCCAGCCCATGGTAGGCATTTTTAGAGTTTATCTAAATGCCTTCCCATTTCTCTTGTTACTTTAAGGCTTTCCATTTTAAACCGACAGTGTTGGCTTATTCTAATAAAACTTGCTTTCCACTTAATTCTCTTCTGAAGCAGTTCTGGAAAGATTAAAGTTGGCATTTTTCCTTGCTGCATGCAATTTTGACTGTCCAGTCAATTAGCAGCCTGACTCATTGGTGCATAAATTGCTCACAGTTATGTGTTGGGTTTTCTAACCCCAAAGGGTGACTATAACTCTTCTTTCAAAATGCAACAAGAATTCTTTATGTGATGAGGTACCAGTGCTCTGTTTTGTTTCCCATGAGTGGAACTGTGATTTCCCTTCATGGATGAAACATTTTACAGAGTTATATTCTGCTTTCAGAGTGTTGTTGGAAAATAAACTATTTAAATTTTCTTTGGAGTCAGGCCCCTGACGGGTGAAGGAAGGCTAGCAATCGTGGGTATATAGGATAGTGGTTGGCTCAAGGGGATAATTGGTGTGGGAAAAGCAAGCCTTTCAGCTCCAGCTCACTAATTCTAACATACACAAGGTCAGCGGTGATCAAAGATGTGAGAGACTTTATACATTCTTTTCTGGTTTCTGCTAGATGGAGGGTTTATGTCAGAAAAGCATCTCCAGAAATGACAACCTCAGCAGAGAAGACACAATGTAATTGACATGGAAGAACAGCCATCACTTCATCATTACAGGCCGCCAGCCACAATCGGGGGGAGACAATTCCATACAAACCTCTCCGCCTTCCCAGGGACACATACCATGGAACGACCAGAGTGGCACTTGATAAAAGGGAGCAAGTGTGTGTGATCCAGCAAGTGGACAGTGAAGACCGTCTGCTTAACGAAGACATCGCTTAGATAATTAACACTCAGTGTTAAATCTTAGATAATTAACACTTAATGTTAAATCGTCCAACCGTGGGTCAACAGTTGTCCAGGATTTGAGGATACTTTGGTACAATTTCTTCTTTCCTCCATTCCCACCACTGTTAGGCACTTTTCTAGTCTTTGCTACCTAATTTTCTAAGAAAAGAAAATTGCTACCTAATTTCTCTTATAATGTTCTCCCCACAAATTTGGAGGATTTGTGTAATTTTGGCATTCCTATGATTCTTGATCCTAGACAACAATACCCTTGATGACAATATATTCAGATAGAGCTCTTCTCCAATTGGAAATATTTTAATGTTAAATATTTTAGTGTTAAAACTTTCGTGTTCTTTTAGTGTTAATAAGTGGTTATTATTTCATGGAAAAGACATTAAAGACCCACAGGCCTGGATTTGAATCTCTACTCAATATTGTGTCTAATATATGTAGAAACTTATGCAAACTACTCAACTTTTCCATACCTGTACTTTCTTCACTTGTCAAACGGTCATAATAATGCCAATCCTATAGGGCCATTGTAAGAACTTGTAGTATCTTAAAAGACATATTTCATAAAAGATACCCAGTAAATGTCAGTTTCTTTTCTTCCATTAGTACTGATAAATGTAGAAATTACAAAAATATTTTTGTAGCTTTATCATGTATGGATCCTTTTAAATGTGTAAGACTTTGCACCAGTGGCTCTGAGATTTCCTTCTTTGTAGGGATTGCAAGCCTGTCCCAAAAGAGCAGTTTCTATCAGGTGAAGGAAAATGTCTTCTCGTTGGAGAACCACAGAATAGAGAGATTGAATGAAGCATGGTTAGAAACCATGGGAAAGCAATTTACTGGGTTAATCAAGACTGACATTTTGTGAATGATAGACAAAATTATAATAAGCTCTTATATTTCACAATATATACATGTGCCATATTGGTTATTTTCTCAATAATCAAGTACATAAAAGGAGCAAATTCAAATAATGATCAGTTAATTCTCTAGACAGAGTCAGGAATAAATACCCCAGGGTTGTGGGTATCTTGTAGATACCATGCTGGTACATGGTACCATGGTACCATGGTACCATGGTACCCTGTCACGTGGCCTTAGTCAACAGTTTAAATTATCTGACTAACATGTTAGATTAAATAAAGAATATTCTAAATCCTTTCTAGCTATAAATCTATCTGAATATTTGCTATTATTGATGGGAAATATACAATTAATTACAATTTTGCAACTTGCTCTATCATATTTCTTTTGCTGTGGTTGACTTGAAATTAATTTATTTCATACTCTAAGCAGAAATTTACTCAAGCAGAGGTATTATAGTCAAATTGTCTTATGTTGCATTATTTACCTTGCTACTAACATTGTCTAAGGATTATCAATTTCAAAAATGCATACCATCAATAATGCCAGTACTAGAAGAACACAGCGTGGTGTACCGATGTCAGGTTGATTTTAGAGCACAGTCAATAAGATTAGTGATCACCTGACAAGTAAGCCCAATAAATTTTGACAAGAAACTCATTAAGAATAAATACATTCCCCCATATTTATTCTATTCTGACTATATATATGTTTTTAAAGAATATAGAACATTTTCCTTGACAACATCCTTGACATTTTAGCTACTAGTTTATAAATCATAGAGGAATTTGACAGTCACAGTACTAAAGTGTCTGTGTAGCACGTAGAAATGGACCATCCAAACCAACCTTGAAACTAAAGAAAGATAATAGTTATATGAAATAGCATTGTTTTTACTTATTGGAACTTTTTTCCAGTGTATAGGAAACTTCCAGAGTCAGGAGAGAAACAGAACATGTCCTCGCGCAGTGACTTAGATATATTTTTCCCTTCCTTTGTGTTACGTTGTTTAGGCATTTCAATTAATTGAACACAACTTATTAATTTTAGAAACAGGATGCTATTGGCTAACATAATTCATTCTTTAAATCAACCTGTATTAAGCCTCTATATGTAAGAGAGTCTATACTAAGCTCTAAGTATATTCTAATATAAATTTGACACAATTCCTTGACCTGAAGGAATTTTGTATCCTTATTGATAAACACATACACTGTTAATGGATTTTTAGGTTTACAGTATATGGCAGATTCACCATCCATTGCCCACGCCTTGCCCATGCTCATGTACACAAATACTTCTTAAAAATATCTCTCTAGAGTGGGGTGTAAGAGAGAGTGCTACCCCACCACCAAGAGATGCTATGATTGTGATAAACTAGTTGTATAATCTCATTCTTGGTTGCCATTGATTTGTCTAAGTTAACCCGTGCTTCTGTTCTAATAAAATATAAGAATATTTGCTGAGGAAACATGTTCCTGTTAAGTCAGAAACTACAGAGAGTCTGAGATTTTGCCTACTTTCAAGCTAAAAACTTATCTTGCCCCATTTTGATATACATTTTCTGACAGAAAAATGCAAGACCTCTGGGTCAGAGAAATATTTCATTTAATACTCATGTCAAAATGAAGCAGCCAGAGAAATACCTTGCACCAGTTCCCCACATCCCAGGTCCCACAGGACAATACCATGAGGACCAGATGTTTACATGTATATGTGGCTGGTTGCACCACAAGAGAGGAACTCCAAAATTTGAAACTTGAAATTTACATAAGGT
Organism: Physeter macrocephalus; assembly: GCF_002837175.3. NCBI lineage: Eukaryota > Metazoa > Chordata > Mammalia > Artiodactyla > Physeteridae > Physeter > Physeter macrocephalus. The sequence goes on from NC_041221.1 coordinate 27,094,475, forward strand.
AGGCAATGTGCCCATGCTCCCATCAGGAAGTAGAGAGAGAGAAGCCTTATCTTTACTCTGGAATGTGAACAGATTCTGTCTGGGAAGATAGGGGAAGGTCTCTAGGTTAATACCTTGGAATACAAACAAATGTGTCCAGATGAGAGGGAGAAGGAAGATGGCCTCTGTGAGTCTCTAGTGTTCAAGGCCTTTGCTAGTCAAACATGCCCTTTGTTCAGAAGGCCCAGACATTGCAAACCTGAAATATTTATGGAGATTTGTCTCTCAACACCTTCCCAACTTGCATAAAAAAAACAAAGCCTTCTGGGCTTCCCTGGTGGCGCAGTGGTTGAGAGTCCGCCTGCCGATGCAG
>NC_041221.1:27094952-27098203 GCF_002837175.3 Physeter macrocephalus
GCGAAGATCCCACATGCCGCGGAGCGGCTGGGCCCGTGAGCCATGGCCGCTGAGCCTGTGCGTCCGGAGCCTGTGCTCCGCAACGGGAGAGGCCACAACAGTGAGAGGCCCGCGTACCACAAAAAAAAAACAAAAACCTTCCAAAATGAAGGTCTCCGTTTCTCTCTTTTTTCTGTGTGGCAATTGAACATAATCCCTAGAGATGCAAGCACCATTTGGTGACCATGAAGCAACAAGCATGTTGGCAAAAGTCAACACACTAGGAAGGACAGAAGAGAAATATAAAAGCAGTTTGAACACTTCACTGCATTGCTAAGCAGTTGAATTAATGTGAGGTACTGTCTGCATCTGCATTTAATGTTACATGAGTAAAACAAACTCTTATTTGTTTAAGGTATGTTATTGATAATTTGAGTTTCCTGTTTCTTGCAGCTGCATGCACTTCGAAATAATGTGCAGCCTGGGAAGAGATTCATGAATGAACAACCACCTCCTCTACCCTGAGTAAACCTATGGTAAAGCATAAGGAAATTCTGACTATAGTACATTTATGGAACACTTGTGATTCACATGAATTCTCTCAGTCAATCCTTACAACACTTGGAGGTATAGAATTTCCCTGGTTTCACAACTGAGGCAATTTCAACTTAGCAAGAGTAGGTAACGGGACTTGGAGGAAGAGAAAACATGTAAACATGTGAAGTCCGTGTTTTTACCCACTCTGCTATGTGCAAGCGTCTCCTGCCTCTGTCACAATTTACAAAAGATGTGAGTGCGTCCTTCTCAAGCAGCAACCCATTCTCCAGGCTTTGTCATAACACCCCTCACTCTTAAAAAATACCTTTCTCTTTGGTATTGCCTCTACACTCACTTCTTCTCTTCTGAGTAGCATTTTAGTTACTTTGATTCACTAGCCCTTTTGAATATTTATCACCTCCAGATAATATGTACAAAACATACAGTCATCTTGAGGCAATGCCATAACCCAGAGGAGTTTACCATTGGTTGGAATATCAAGCTGTGGTGAATAGATGCTTTGGGTGCATCTAAATTCACAGGACACAGGCAGTCATTCTTTGACTTTGCACAGAGAAATCTATTGGTTCTTATGCACTGAGTGGAGCATTGAATAACCAAAATGGTCAACTTATCTCTAAGTAATTTGATTTCCTACAGGAAAAAAATCTCATTACAACAAGCACTTAATCTCTATTTTGTATGAAAGCTTTCCAAATCCCACTGGGCCAATGGCTCATAGGTTTCAAATATTTCTCAACGTAACAGAATGTCAGTGAAACAAGAGAATTAATCCCCCCAAGTTATACATTGGTTAAACCAATAGAGCAGAAGATGAGGTGGATGCTGGGAATATCTTAGTTTGCTGAAATATATGATGATTGAGGGGACACAAATGAGTAACAGAGTCAGATACCAGTGATGTTACCTGACGGCTGTCCTGGTTATCCAGCCAAATGCCATGAATCAGTTGTGTCTGGCACATTCAACTAGAACAGTGTTTGTTTTAAGGACCCTTGACATTTGTTTGTTTTGTTTTGTTTTTAATTTCCATTATGAACTAATGGTTTTATAAAATGCAATAAATATGAAGTACTAACAAATTAAAATTAAAAAAATAAGACTGTAAATCACAAATTTTTAATACTAGTGTTAGTAGACAAATATCAATACATGTAGAACAAATATACCATAGAGAAAAAATAATAATTTAAATACCTTTAGCCTTGTTTGTTTAAAGTGTGCATAAAGACAATTAATAGATAAAAAAATTCTGTTACACATAACTTTTTTGTTCTACAACCATAATTAATCAGAAGTCATGAATGAAGTACTAATTTCCCTCAATTAAATCCACACACACATATATATACACATATATACTTTGAATGAACACTATGTATATCAATATTTCATGTGACAAATAAACTTGTTTATTGCTTTTAGCCTAAATATTCTAAGTTAGATTGACAACAAAGCTATTTTTGTGATAATGTTTATAAGCTCCATTTTTTGTTTCAATTTAAAAAAAACACTCATTCTAGAGAATTCAGTCTCACAGCAGCGTATTGATGGGAGCTAGGAAAAGATTTTTAAAGCAATTTCAGTAAGCTCAAGACATTCATATTTAACTCTCATAGAACATAAAGGAAGTGATTCTGTGTTTTAAAAACTTGTTTTTTTTCCTGTATCAGCAGCCATTTCCAGTAATTTATTCTGTAAAGTTTTGGTTAAACTTAAATTATCTTTTAATGAAAAAAAATGGATTCTGGTTTTCATATACTTGTTAGCTACAGTTGATAAACTCACCTGAAAATATCACACACAGTAATGAGCTCCTACTGTTTGCAACCACTACAGAATTTGTGTATAAGCATCCTACAAGGAAAGAGCTACAACACCTGAAATTGTCTATGTTTGTTCAAGGAACGAATCCGCTGATCATATGTTAGATAGTAATATCAAATTCCTATAGAAGTTTCTAAACTCTTTTGTTAAGGCTTCTATTTATATTTTCAGGAGACCACTGCCAGCTCCACATCCACGTTGAGAAGCACTGATCTAGAGAGAAGCAATGGTCTAGCCAGAACTGACATCTCACAGAAGTGCATAATATTTAGGCTATTACATACAGCAGCAATAGTCTGTATTTTCTGCAATCAGCACCTCATTTTCCATGAGAAATGTCTCTCCTTTCTTCTTACTTCAATTCCACCTTATCTCGGTCTTACCCCAATTTAAACCATTTATTTTATTTGTACTAGTATCTTAAAATCTAAACTTTTAATAAGGGACCATGCATTTCAGTAGGAGAATGGGAGATTAGATCTAAAGAAATAACTCTTATTTACAGACCATGAGGTGGCAGCAGACAAGATAGGCATGATGAAGACCAGCCATTCTCTCCAACTGTGTAAAGCCATCTTGGCTTTGATGGTTTCTGCCAGGGAATGGTCCCTTTACAGTCACCCTGGAGAAGATTTAGTTTTCCAGATGCAAGATAAGAAAACTACTTTTTCATTGTTGTTTCTTTTTCTTGGTCTATTAGTCTCCCTTCCATTAACGTTGTCCTTCTAAATGCTCTAGGTGAGATGTGAGACTACCTATTGCAGAATTTTTTTTTTTTTTTTTTTTTTTTTTCGGTATGCGGGCCTTTCACCGTTGTGGCCTCTCCCGTTGCGGAGCACACGCTCCGGACGCGCAGGCTCAGCGGCCATGGCTCACGGGCCCAGCCG
>NC_041221.1:27098288-27145570 GCF_002837175.3 Physeter macrocephalus
CACGTGGGATCTTCCCGGACCGGGGCACGAACCCGTGTCCCCTGCATCGGCAGGCGGATTCTCAACCACTGCGCCGCCAGGGAAGCCCCTATTGCAGAATTTGAGACCTTTACATCCGTGACCTTTAATACAAGCTGGCTAATTGAATTGGCTCGGAGCTCCACTAAACTGGCTGTGCAAAATGAGTAGGTTCTTTTTTTATTTATTCACCTTCAAAGTAATGGGATAACATGGCCCACATCACCTCAAGGTTTATAGCACCCATGTCTTTCTAATCTTTTAACTACTAACAGTAGCTCTGAGCTACTCATAGCTTAACTCAAGGGCAATAGATGTACAACTCTTTGATTTTGGTACAATTTTTATTTTGTTGTATATTTAACTCTTTGAAATAAATATTCAACCATTGCAGTGCTGGAGTACAATGTTGAGGGTCCTGGCAGACGGAAAAAGCCAAATTGTCATGCACAACATTGAGACAGAGCCAAATACTCTGGCAAAGATTTGGTGTCTCCATGACCTCACCCTGACAAACACAGAGTTTAACCCTTTGGAATCTTGTGTCTGGCTATTGTTTTATGTGAAGTGGTGTGGGCTGAAGATGATATAATTAATCCTAATTAGCCTTGGCTTCAGAAATTAATCCCATTGGAAAGGAAGGTAGGCCAGATTTACAGTCTCTCATAATTATTCCTTCCGGATTCCTTACATTCTGCAGCAGCTCTGTAAGCCCAACCTTTTTTCTCCTTATTTTCTGTGTTGCAAAAGTGTTCTCATAGTGTTTAAAAGTTCGTCTCATTATTTGACAGAACAAACATTGCTAAAGCTAGCAAATTCTATGGCTCATGAGGAACCAGAGTGTTTTATTTCTTTTGTTCCAAGGTTAAAAATGCACTGTGAAGTAGATATTTGCATTTATTTTCACAAACACAATACTGGAATAAGTTACTGCATATCTGTGAAGTACAGATGAGACTCCTGGCTTCAAAAGTTTCTTTGAATCCTTCTCTGGAAGCAAATAAATTGTACTTATTTTACATATTATTATTTCACACAGAGCATTGAATGAAAATACAAAGGTGTTATTGTTTAATCTTTCTATATTTGTTGTGTATATAATTTTAATCTTCATAAGACCAGTTGATAACTGTATCAAATAAGTACTAATTTTTAAGGTTATTAGGGAAAAGAGAACAAAAAAACAAGAGCTGGAAAGGATTTGGATAAAAGGGAGCTCTTATGCATTTTTGTTGGGAAGGTAAACTGGCACAGTCACTATGGAAAACAGTATGGAGTTTCCTCAAAAAATTAAAAATAGAACTACCTTATGATCCAGTGATTTCATTTCCAGGTATTTACCCAAAGCAAACAAAAACACTAATTGAAAAAGATATATGCACCCCTATGTTCATAGCAACATTATTTACAATAGCCATGATAAGGAAGCAACCTAGTGTCTACCAATATATGATGAATAGATAAAGAAGATGTGAGATATATATGCAACGGAATATTACTCCACCATGAAAAAAGAATGAAATCTTGCCATTTGTGACAACATGGATGGATCTCGAAGATATTATTGTAACTGAAATAAGTCAGAGAAAGACAAATACCTAATGATTTCATTTATATGTGGAATATAAAAAACAAAACAAATAAACCAACAAAACAAAACAGAGATAGACTCATAAATACAGAGAACAAACTGGTGGTCACCAAAGAGGAGAGAACTTGGGCAAAATAAGTGAAGGGGATTAAGAGGTATAAACTTCCATTTGTAAAATAAATAAATCACGGGGATGTAATGTACAGCATAAAGAATATAGTCAATAATATTACAATAACTTTGCATGCTGACACATGGTTACTAGATTTATTGTGGTGATCAATGCATAATATATATAAATGTTGAATCATTATATTTTACACCTGAAACTAATATAATATTATATGCCAATTATAGTTCAATAAAAAGTATATATTTTTAAATAAATTATATATATTATAAATAATAAGAAATTCTATCCCCTGACTCATTATTTTACAAATATCTTTTTAAATTGCACCAAATGGTCCATTAGAACAATTAATAACAGGGTAATTCACTGATTAGCTAAAAATGAAAAATGCAGGTCAAGTTAAACGTATGCTTTTATTTTGCAAATAACTTGGTGAAAGACAAAAGATATTCAGGTTGGATGATAACTTTGTGAATATTAATTCGAGCACTGTCATACAGATGAGGATATTCAGGAGGTATGATAGCTAAATTTCTATGTAAGAGCTGAGGCAGAGCTAGATCACAGATCTGTAACTAATTCTTCTAGTGCTATTTTTTTTCTGTTTTGCCTTCTCTTTAAATCTCTGTTCTCCAAAAAATTTGAAACAATGACTAATGCATGGGCTTCCCTTTCAATCACCCCTGCTGCCTCTCTACCATGATTTAGATGCAAAAATGAAGGAGAAAAGGAGTCAGTAAGCACTTACTGCATGCAGATATTGCACTAGGCATTCGTTCACATACTTTACATCATAAAATAATTACACCACCCTGTAAGTTATGTATATTCCAATTTTGTTTATTACTAGGGAAAATTAGACTAGGTTAAATTAACATTGCCCAAAATTATAAGGGTAGTAAGTATCACACCTAGGATTCAATTTAAGGTCTGATTGACTACAATATGAATCAGCTTTCCACCAAAAAAAAAAAAAGAAAGAAAAAAATAGAAAAAGGAACTCATACATGGATCAGGCTTCATAAATTGATCTGGAATCTGAAAAACAATTTCATGGTACTTCCAAAGACAAATGTCGTCAGTTATAAAGTAGACCTAGAGTATACTGCAACCTGACTTTATCCCATATCCCCTGTTCATAAGACCAAAAACATCTCAGGTTGGGGGAAAGGTAGAAATTATTTGGTAAACATTCCTAACCCAACATATATTAAAAATCATGCAAACAATTACATTTATGTCCTATGTCTGTCTAAACTGAGTCTATGATGACTCTGTATCAATGGGAGACCCCTGGTATTTTTGCCACTTGGACACCATCATTACCCCCATCAGATTAAATCATTATATAAAAGTAATTGTCCTCATATGTTTAAAACAGTGAAAAGCATAATAGCATTGGGGGCAACTGGAAAGTCATGCATGGGTATTTCCTCTCACTGTCTCTAACTCAGGCTAGAGCAGACCACAGAGGAACTATGCTGAGATCACCAACTCTAATCAACCACAGTTTGATTCTCTTTTGGAAGTAATTTTTGAGTCTTAAACGTTATTCAGTGATTCCAAGTGCCAGTAGGTAACAATGTAAAAATTATATCTCCAGGGCATAGAAATATCCTTCAGGTGGGTCAGACAGCTGAAGTTTGTGGTTTAAGTGCTCTTATTTTCAAAGTACATAGCAGAGAAAAATAATAAATTGACTATAAATAATAAATGGACAAGTAATTGGCTACAATCATTTCCTAGGATTTCTACATTAAAAGTTCTAAGGTTGTTAGTATTCTGTTTATATTTTGTAGTAAGATATTTCATCCAATAAATTTGAAGACTGAGAAGGATACAATTAAAGACTAAAAACTGTGCAGAACATGGAAGAAGTGAAAAAGAAGCAAGTATCCCCAGTGCTTAACAAATGCAGTGGAAGATCAAGAAAAAAGAAGTTCTATTTTATTTATAAAATCACTGACACTTTTTAAATTTATTGTGTCTTATGGAGGTATGGGCTGAATGTAAAGACAGGATCTAGTAATGTTGAAATAAATTTATCTTTATGGATAAATATTATTTTGAACAGAAAAAAAAAGTGAGCTCCAGAGTTATGGTCTTAAATTTTGATACAAACAAAGGCCATATTTTGTCAAACTGTGATCTTCATATTTCTACCAAAGGTAAAATTTGGGGGTAAATGGAAAATGAATTTGATCTAGGATAGTATTTTAATGCATCTATTAAAATACATTGTTCATTAGAATGATAAAAGATATACTTAAAGTAAACCTCAAATATAATTTAATTAGCTGACATATGTTTAAAGCAATATCTCAGATTTGTTACTGCAGTTTTTGTTCTAACAGAAAGATTTCTGTTTTAATGGCATCTGCAGTAATAAGACTTGGATGCTAACGATAATCTCTTAGCTTGCAAATCTTTATCTTAGCTATTTATTTTACTATTGTTACCATATTCAGTTCACAAAGTTGGTAGAGATATGCACTTTGTGTCACAAATGATTCATAAATGTTGGAGCGTCTGTTACAAGAGAGTGTCATTAAAATAGCCAGGAGGATAGCCCATTTTATGGGAAATGCTCTAATTTTTCAAAATTACCACTACAAGTTGTAAGGACAATATTAATTTTCATAAGGACATTGTAGGACTACTAAATTGAAGTCAAAATGTGTTGACTTTGTAGTTTTGAAGAGCATCTAAAATAAGGCTGGAAAGAGACATGCTCTTTATCTGAGCGATTTTCTGCCAACATAGGCAAAATCTATTACTCGTCCTTCCAAGAAATAGTAATGGCACCCCAAAACAAGGCTGACTCATCATTAGGAGTCTGAGTTTGTATACACGGATGTGAATCTCATCTTTTGTGCCCCAAAGCCATGTGCACATACCCATTCCCTGTAAGCAACCATATACTAGTTTTAAGATTTAGTTAGTGCTTATGGTTTTTTTGTTTTTGTTTTGCTTTGTTTTTTAGTTGATAAGTAGAAATGAGAACAAAGAAAGATTAAAAGACTGTGTTTCAAAATTATTCACAATTAAACCAAACTAATCATAAGACATTCTAAACTTTTACTTTCTTCAGTTCAATTTAATCAATTCAAATCAAAGTCATACTAATTAACTAGTGAGATATTGTACTAGGTCCTTTATTTCAGAAGAATGAACTAACTTTAAGTTATATTCAGTCAAGAGGAATAATTCTCCAAGGAAAGAAAGAAAAATAAATAAATAAATAAAAATCTTCCTTAAAAAAAACCACTCTATACCAATTTTTATGCTTTTTATATTGTGATAAAAACAGCATAAAATTTGCCATCTTAATCATTTTTAAGTGTACAGCACAATTTTGTTAACTGTAGTGCAACAGATCTCTAGAACTTTTTCATCATGCAAAACTGAAACTTTATACCCATTGAATGACTCCTTATTCCTTTTTCCCTCAGTCTCAGGTAACCACAATTCTGCTTTTGTTTCTGAGAGTTGGACTTTTTTAGAAACCTTATGTAAGTAGAGTCATGCAATATCTGTCTTGTCTTCATTACTTTATAATGTCCTCAAGGTTCATCCATGTTGTAGCATATGAAAGGTTTTCCTTCTTTTTTAAGACTGAATAATATTTCATTATATATATATATATATATATATAAAATTTGCCTTATCCATTAATCTGTTGAGGAATATTTAGGCTTCTTCCATCTCTTGGCTATTGTGGATAAAGTAGCAATGAACACGAGTGTGCAAATACCTCTTCAATATCCTGTTTTCTTTCTTTTTGATATACACCCAGAAGTGGGATTACTGGATCAGATTTCTATTTTTAGTTTTTTGGTGAATTCCCATACTGGTTTCCATAGTGGCTGCACCATTTTACACTTCCTGAAAAGAATATGATTCATCTTTTCCAAAACTTGTTATTTTCTCCTTTTTTGAGAGTGGCTATCCTAATGGTATGAGGTGATATCTCATTGTGGCTTTAATTTTCATTTCCCTGAAAATTAGTGATGTTGTACATCTTTTTTCATGCTTGTTGACCATTTGCATATCTCCTTTGGAGAAATGCAGAGTAAGTCATTTTCCCATTTTTTTAATTGAATTAATTGTTTTTTGTTAATAATTTGTAGGAATTCTTTTTATACTCTGGATATTAACTTTTTCTCAGATATATGGATTGAAATATTTTCTTCCATTCCTTAGGTTGCCTTTTCACCTTTTTGAGTGTTTCGTTTGCTACCAGAAATATTTAAGTTTGATGTAGTCTCATTTGTCTATTTTTGTTTTTATTGCTTGTGCCTTTGATTTCATATTCAAAAAATAATTGCCAAATACAATGTCATAAAGTTTTCCCCTATGGTTTCTTCTGGGAGTTTTACACTTTCAAGTCTTATGTTTACAGCTTTAATCCATTTTGAGTTAATTTTTGTACAGGATGTAAAGTATGAGTCCAACTTTATTCTTTTGCATTTGGATGTCAAGTTTTCCAGTACCATTTGTGGAAGAGACTATTCTTTCTCCATTGTGTAGCCTTGACACCTTAGTTGAAAATCAGTTGACCATATATGTGTGGTTTAATATTCTGTTCCACTAGTCAACATATGTCTTTATGCCATTAACATCATATTTTGATTACCATAGCATTGTAATATTGGTATTATACTGTAATGTTGATTACTATAGCTTTGTAACATTAATCAGGATAGCTTTGTGATATTTGATTACTATAGCTTTGAAATCAGGATATGTAAGGTAAAAAAAATGCCATTGATATTTTGATAAGGATTACATTCAATCTGTAGATCACTTGGGATGGAATGGATATTTTAACAATATGTTCTTCCAATCCATGACCACAGGATGTCTTTCCATTTCCTTCTGTCTTCTTTAGGTTTTTTCAGCAGTATTTTTTAAATTTTCAGTGTAAACTTCTTTTGTCTCCTTGGTTAGCTTTTTTATCGTTTTTGCTGCATTGCATAAGATTTGGTACACAGTATATTAGCTTCATTCACCTCAACATATTTTCTAATTTCCCTATGTGTTCTCCTTTCACCCATTGCTTGTTCAATAGTGTGTTGTTTAATTTCCACATACTTGCAAATTTTCCAGTTTTCCTTTTACAATACCTATTAATTTCTAGTTTCATTCATTGTGATCAGGAGAGATACTTGATGTGACTTTAATCTTCATAAATATGTTAAGACTTGTTGTGTAGTCTAATATCTAATTTATTTTGTGCCCTTGAGAAAAATGCCTATTCTGCTACAGTAGAGTGGTGTGTTCTATAAATATCTTTTAGGTCCAGTAGGTCTATGGTGTTGTTCAAGTTGTCTGTTTCCTTACTGATCTTCTGTTATGATCTGAATGTTTGTGTTCATCGCCTCCCCCCCCCAAATTCATATATTGAAACCCAATGCCCAGTGTGATAGTATTTGAGAGTGAGGTCTTTGGGAGGTGATTAGGTAATGAGGGTAGAGCCCTCATGAACAGAACTAGTGCTCTTATAAAAAAGACCCCATAAGGATCCTTAGTCTTTTCCACCATGTGAGGATGCAGTGAGAAATTGGCAGTCTGCAACCTGGAAGAGGGTCTTCACCAGAACTCAACCACAGTCGTACCTTGATCTTGGACTTCCAGCCCTCCAGAACTGTAAGAAATAAATTTCTGTTTCTTACAAGCTTACCTGGTCTGTGGTATTTTTAAATGGCAGTTGAAATTGACTAAGACAGAAATTTGACACAGAAATAAGAATGCTGTTTTAGCACGTACAAAAAAAATGTGGAAGTGGATTTGGAATTGGGTAACGCATAGAAATTGGAAAAGTTTTGAGGTGCAAGTTAGAAAAAGCCTACATTGCCATGAACAGAATACTAATAGCAATTCTAGTGAGCGTTCAGAAGGAGAAAAGGAAAGTTGTAGTGCAATCCTCTACAGAAGTAGATTCTCTAGGTAGTCATGAGTAGAAAATTGGTAGAGATATGAACAATAAAGGCCATTCTGATGAGGTCTCAGGTGGAACTGAGAAACATATCATTGGAAACTGAAGAAAAGGTGATTCTTGTAAAGTGGCAAAGAATTTGGCTGAATTGTGTTTCTGTACTAGTGTTGTGTGGAAGGTAATACTTACAAGCAATTGATATTTGGATACTTTGCTTAGGAAATGTCTAAGCAAAGTAAGAAAAAGCTGCCTGATTACTCTTGAATGTGTATAGCAAAATGTATGGAAAAATAAATGAATTAAAGACAGAATTGTTGAGAACTTCAAGATGGCGGAAGAGTAAGACGTGGAGAGCACCTACTTCCCCACAAATACATCAGAAATACATCTACATGTGGAAAAACTCCTACAGAACACCTACTGAATGCTGGCAGAAGACCTCAGACTTCCCAAAAGGCAAAAAACTCCCCACGTACCTGGGTAGGGCAAAATAAAAGAAAAAAGAGACAAAAGAATAGGGACAGGACCAGCACCTCGGGGAGGGAGTTGTGAAGGAGGAAAAGTTTCCACAAACTAGGAAGCCCCTCCACTGACGGAGATAGTGGGGGTGGCAGGGGCGAACATCGAGCCATGGAGGAGAGCACAGCAATAGGAGTGCAGAGGGCAAAGCAGAGAAATCCCCGCACAGAGGATGGGTGCCGATCAGCACTCATCAGCCAAAGAGGCTTTTCTGTTCACCCACCGGCCAGGACGGTTAGGGGCTGGGAGCTGAGGCTCAAGCTTCGAAGTTCAGATGCCAGAGAGAGGACTGGCGTTGGCTGCATGAACACATCCTGAAGGAGCTAGTGTGCCACAGCTAGATGGGAGGGAGTCCGGGAAAATTTCTGGAACTGCCTAAGAACCAAGAGACCATTGTTCTGGGGTGAGCGAGGAGAGGGAATTCAGAGCACCACCTAAACCAGCTCCAGAGACAGGCATGAACCGCGCCTCTCAGCACAGACACCACAGACGGGCATGAGACGCTAAGGTTACTGCTGCTGTCACCAAGAAGCCTGTGTGCGAGCACAGGTCACTATCCACACTTCCCCTCCCGGGAGTCTGTGAAGCCCGCCACTGCCAGGGTCCCATGATCCAGAGGCAACTTCCCTGGGAGAACACATGACGCACCTCAGGCTGGTGTAACATCACTCTGGCCCCTGCCACCGCAGGATCACCCCGCATCCGTACCCGTCCTCCCCCCCGGCCTGAGTGAGCCAGAGCCCCCGAATCAGCTGCTCCTTTAACCCCGTCCTGTCTGAGTGAAGAACAGACGCCCTCAGGCGACCTACATGCAGAGGCAGGGCCAAATCCAAAGCTGAACCCCAGGAGCTGTGCGAACAAAGAAGAGAAAGGGAAATCCATCCCAGCAGGATCAGGAGCAGCGGATTAAATCTCCACAATCAACTTGATGGGCCCTGCATCTGTGGAATACCTGAATAGACAATGAATCATCCCAAAATTGAGGCAGTGGACTTTGGGAGCAACAGTAGACTTGGGGTTTGCTTTCTGCAGCTAATTTGTTTCTGGTTTTATGTTTTATCTTAATTTAATATTTAGAGCTTAATATCATTGGTAGATTTGTTTATTGATTTGGTTGCTCTCTTCCTTTTTTTTTAATATATATATATATTTTTTTCCTTTCTCTCTCTTTGTGAATGTGTATGTGTATGCGTCTATGTGTGATTTTGTCTGTATAGCTTTGCATTTGCCATTTGTCCTAGGGTTCTCTCTGTCCATTTTTGTTGTTGTTGTTGTTGTTGTTGTTGTTTTAGTATAGTTTTTAGCACTTGTTATCATTGGTGGATTTGTTTTTTGGTTTGGCTTCTCTCTTCTTTCTTTCTTTCTTTTTTCTTTATTACTTTTTAATTTTTTAATATTTAATAATTCTTTAATTTTTTATTTTAATAACTATATTTATTTTTTTTCCTTCTTTCTTTCTTTTTTTTTTCTCCCTTTTTTTCTGAACCGTGTAGCTGACAGGGTCTTGTTGCTCTGGCCCCGTGTCAGTCCTGAGCCTCTGAGGTGGGAGAGCCAAGTTCAGGACACTGGTCCACTAGAGATCTCCCAGCTCCAGGTATTATCAAATGGTGAAAGCTCTCTCAGGGATGTCATCTCAATGCCAAGATCCAGCTCCACACAATGACCAGCAAGCTACAGTGCTGGACACCCTGTGAAAAACAACTAGCAAGACAGGAACACAACCCCATCCATTAGCTGAGAGGCTGCCTAAAATCATAATAAGCTCACAGACACCACCAAACACACAACTGGAGGCGATCCTGCCCATCAGAAAGACAAGATCCAGTCTCATTCACCAGAACACAGGCACCAGTCACCTCCGCCAGGAAGCCTACACAACACACTGAACCAACATTACCCAATGGGGGCAGACACCAAAAACAACAGGAACTATGAACCTGCAGCCAGCAAAATGGAGACCCCAAACACAGTAAGTTAAGCAAAATGTGAAGAAAGAGAAACACGCAGCAAATGAAGGAGCAAGGTAAAACCCCACTAGACCAAACACGTGAACAGGAAATAGGCAGTCCACCTGAAAAGGAATTCAGAGTAATGATGGTAAAGATGATCCAAACTCTTGGAAATAGAATAGATTAAAAAAAAAAAAAAAGTTTAACAAGGACCTAGAAGAACTAAAGGGCAAACAAACAATGATGAACAACACAATAAATGAAATTAAAAATTCTGTAGAAAGAATTAATAGCAGAATAACTGAAGCAGAAGAACAGATAAGTGACCTGGAAGTTAAAAGAGTGGATATAACTACTGCAGAGCAGAAGAAAGAAAAAGAAAGAAAAGAATTGAGGACAGTCTCAGAGACCTCTGGGACAACATTAAATGCACCAACATTGAAATTATAGGGGTCCCAGAGGAAAAAGAGGAAACTCATTCACCAGAACACAGGCACCAGTCACCTCCGCCAGGAAGCCTACACAACACACTGAACCAACATTACCCAATGGGGGCAGACACCAAAAACAACAGGAACTATGAACCTGCAGCCAGCAAAATGGAGACCCCAAACACAGTAAGTTAAGCAAAATGTGAAGAAAGAGAAACACGCAGCAAATGAAGGAGCAAGGTAAAACCCCACTAGACCAAACACGTGAACAGGAAATAGGCAGTCCACCTGAAAAGGAATTCAGAGTAATGATGGTAAAGATGATCCAAACTCTTGGAAATAGAATAGATTAAAAAAAAAAAAAAGTTTAACAAGGACCTAGAAGAACTAAAGGGCAAACAAACAATGATGAACAACACAATAAATGAAATTAAAAATTCTGTAGAAAGAATTAATAGCAGAATAACTGAAGCAGAAGAACAGATAAGTGACCTGGAAGTTAAAAGAGTGGATATAACTACTGCAGAGCAGAAGAAAGAAAAAGAAAGAAAAGAATTGAGGACAGTCTCAGAGACCTCTGGGACAACATTAAATGCACCAACATTGAAATTATAGGGGTCCCAGAGGAAAAAGAGGAAAAGAAAGGGACTGAGAAAATATTTGAAGAGATTACAGTTGAAAACTTCCCTAATATGTGAAAGGAAAGAGTCAATCAAGTCCAGGAAGTGCAGAGAGTCCCATACATGTTAAATCCAAGGAGAAACACTCCAAGATACATAGTAAGCAAACTATCAAAAATTAAATATAAAGAAAGAATTATAAAGCAGCAGGGGAAAACCAACCAATAACATACAACGGAATCTCCGTAAGGTTAACAGCTGATCTTTCAGCATAACTCTGCAATCTAGAAGGGAATGGCAGGACATATATAAAGTGATGAAAGGCAAAAAACTACAGCCAAGATTACTCTACCCAACAAGGATCTCACTGAGATTTGATGGAGAAATTACAACTTTACAGACAAGCAAAAGCTAAGAGAATTCAGCCCCCACCAAAAGAGCTTTACAACAAATGCTAAAGGAACTTCTCTAGGCAGGAAACACAAGAGAAGGAAAAGACCTACAATAACAAACCCAAAACAATTAAGAAAATGGTAATAGGAACATACATATCTATAACTACCTAAAATGTAAATGTAAATGCTCCAAATGTAAATGCTTCAATAAAACTAAAAGCTGGTTCTTTGAGAAGATAAACAAAATTGATAAACCTTTAGCCAGACTCATCAAGAGAAAAAGAGAGAAGACTCAAATCAATAGAATTAAAAATGAAAGAGGAGAAGTAACAACTGACACTGCAGAAATACAAAGGATCATGGGAGATTACTACCAGCAACTATATGCCAATAGCATGGACAACCTGGAAGAAATGGACAAATTCTTAGAAAAGCACAGCCTTCCCAGACTGAACCAGGAAGAAATAGAAAATATAACGAGATCAATCACAAGCACTGAAATTGGAACTGTGATTAAAAATCTTCCAACAAACAAAAGCCCAGGACCAGATGGCTTCACAGGCAAATTCTATCAAACATTTAGAGAAGAGCTAACACCTCTCCTTCTCAAACTCTTCCAAAATATAGCAGAAGGAGGAACACTCCCAAACTCATTGTACGAGGCAACCATCACTCTGATAACAAAACCAGACAAAGATGTCACAAAATCCTCAATAAAATACTAGCAAACAATCCAGCAGCACATTAAAAGGATCATACACTGTGATCAAGTGGGGTTTATCCCAGGAATGCAAGGATTCTTCAATATGCACAAATCATTCAATGTGATACACTCTATTAACAAAATTGAAGGAGAAAAACAATATAATCATCTCAATAGATGCAGAAAAATCTTTCAAAAAAATTCAATGCCCATTTATTATAAAAACCCTCCAGAAAGTAGGCATAGAGGGAACTTACCTCAACAAAATAAAGGCCATATATGACAAAACATAGCCAAACCATCATTCACAATGGTGAAAAACTGAAACCATTTCCACTAAGATCAGGAACAAGACAAGGTTGTCCACTCTCACCACAGTTATTCAACATAGTTTTGGAAGTTTTAGCCACAGCAATCAGAGAAGAAAAAGAAATAAAAGGAATCCAAATCAAAAAAGAAGTAAAGCTGTCACTGTTTGCAGATGACGTGATACTATACATAGAGAATCCTAAAGATACTACCAGAAAACTACTAGAACTAATCAATGAATTTGGTAAAGTAGCAGGATACAAAATTAATGCACAGAAATCTCTTACATTCCTATAAACTAATGATGAAAAATCTGAAAGAGAAATTAAGGAAACACTCCCCTTCACCACTGCAACACAAAGAATAAAACACCTAAGTATAAACCTACCTAAGGAGACAAAAGAACTGTATGCAGAAAACTATAAGACACTGATGAAAGAAATTAAAGATGATAAAAACAGATGGAGAGATATACAATGTTCTTGGAATGGAAGAATCAACATTCTGAAAATGACAATACTACCCAAAGCAATCTACAGTTTCAATGTGGTCCTTATCAAATAACCAATGGCATTTTCACAGAACTGGAACAAACAATTTCACAATTTGTATGGAAACACAAAAGACCCCGAATAGCAAAAGCAATCTTGAGAAAGAAAAACGGAGCTAGGGGAATCAGGTTCCCTGACTTCAGACTATACTACAAACCTACAGCAATCAAGACAGTATGGTACTGGCACAAAAACAGATATATAGATCAATGGAACCATAAAGAAGTTCCAGAGATAAACCCACACACATATGGTCACCTTATCTTCGATATGGGAGGCAAGAATATACAATGGAGAAAAGACAACCTCTTCAATAAGTGGTGCTGAGAAAACTGGACATCTACATGTAGAAGAATTAAATTAGAACACTCCCTAACACCATACACAAAAATAAACTGAAAATGGATTAAAGACCTAAATGTAAGGCCAGACACTATAAAACTCTTAGAGGAAAACATAGGCCAAACACTCTATGACATACATCACAGCAAGATGCTTTTTGACACACCTCCCAGAGAAATGGTAATAAAAACAAAAATAAACAAATGGGACCTAATGAAACTTAAAAGCTTTTGCACAGCAATGGAAACCATAAACAAGATGAAAAGACAGCCCTCAGAATGGGAGAAAATATTTGTAAATGAAGCAACTTACAAAGGATTAATCTCCAATATTTGCCAGCAGCTCATGCAGCTCAATATCAAAAAAACAAACAACCCAGTCCAAAAATGGGCAAAAGACCTAAATAGACATTTCTCCAAAGAAGATATACAGATTGCCAACAAACACATGAAAGGATGCTCAACATCACTAATCATTAGAGAAATGTAAGTCAAAACTACAATGAGGTATCACCTCACACTGGTCAGAATGGCCATCATCAAATAATCTACAAACAGTAAATGTTGGAGAAGGTGTGGAGAAATGGGAACCCTCTTGCACTGTTGGTGGAAATGTAAATTTATACCACCACTATGGAGAACTGTATGGAGGTTCCTTAAAAAATTAAAATAGAACTACCATACGACCCAGCAATCCCACTACTGGGCATATACCCTGAGAAAACCATAATTCAGAAAACCACAATGTTCATTGCAGCTCTATTTACAATAGCCAGGACATGGAAGCAACCTAAGTGTCCCTCAACAGATGAATGGATAAAGAAGATGTGGCACATATATACAATGGAATATTACTCAGCCATAAAAATAAACCAAATTGAGATATTTGTAGTGAGGTGGGTGGACCTAGAGACTGTCATACAGAGTGAAGTAAGTCAGAAAGAGAGAAACAAATACTGTATTCTAACACACACATATGGAATCTTAAAAAAAAAATGGTTCTGAAGAACCTAGGGGAATGACAGGAAAAAAGAGGCAGACAAAGAGAATGGACTTAAGGACACGAGGAGGGGGAAGGTTAAGCTGGGACAAAGTGAGAGAATGGCATGGACATATATACGTTACCAAATGTAAAATAGATAGCTAGTGGGAAGCAGCTGCATAGCACAGGGAAGATCAGCTCGGTGCTCTGTGTCCTCCTAGAGGGGTGAGATAGGGAGTGTGGGAGGGAGACACAAGAGGGAGGGGATATGGGCATCTATGTATATGTATAGCTGATTCTCTTTGTTACAAAGCAGAAAATAAAACACCATTGTAAAGCAATTATACAGGCCAATAAAGATGTTAAAAAAATTATTGAGTAGGTGAGTCAGTTAAAAATTTAACAAATAAATCAGTAGCTTTCTTATGTAGCAACAATAATAGTTTAGAAAATATAAAAGAGGAAATAATTTAGTACAATAGCAAAAAAATGTTAAAGTAGCTGGGAAAAATAAATTCTTAAATTTAAAGCAATTTTCGTGAAAATTCCAGGGTTTTTTTGAAATTAGAAAATTTTATAAAGTTATTTGGAAGAATAAATATTCAAATAGAGATTAAAAATTCTGAGAAAGTAAGACTAATAAAAAAGGACTTCTCCTATGACATATTAAAATATATTATAAAATTGCATTAAAATGTAGTGATTTTGCTTCCAGAATGGTTAGACTGATCAATGAAATAGAAGAAAAAGACCAGAAATGGATCCCACTTTATGTAAGAATTTAATATATGGTATACATGTTGGGAAATCAGTGTGTCAAGTATGAATTGTTCAATAAATTATATTTTGGCAGGTAACTTTTTGAAAACATTATATTCCTATGGCACATTTTATGCTAGAATAAATTCCATTTGGAGCTAAATGAAATAATCACTTGTATTGTTAAGAACTCTTAGTAAATTATAAATACAAGTAATTAAAGAAGTTCTAAAACTTATAGTTAAATATCCGTATTATTTAGGCTAATAAAGCCATTTTAGGCTTAACATCAAAGCCAGAAATCATGAAGAAAATTTTGATAGATTGTCCATTTAAAAATTATAGCAAAACAAGAAATTTTTACCCCTTTCTTCCCCCAATAACTGATCAACTGTGGGAAAAATTGGAAAATATATAAGAGACAAAGGTATGTTTTCCTTATAATGCAAAGAGTTCATAAATCAAGAAGGAAAAAGACAGATATTTTCCCTGACAAACATTTTCTTCCACCTCAAAGAAAAATGGGCTAAGGAGGTAAAAAGGCTATTCACATTAGAAATCAGTTAGTCATGTGAAAAACATGCAACCTTCTAATAATCAAAGAAATGCACATTCACAAAAAAAGGATGCCACTTTTAATTTTTGGATAGGCACATTCTAAAAAGAACAAATCCACTCTCACGAGTGCATAGGAACTACATACTGTGAACACCACTAGGGAGAGATACCTTCCCGTAGGTAATAAGCGTCTATGTATAAAAATTGTAGCCAGAAATTCTACTTCAAATACTTCATCCTAAGCAAATCATAGGATAAGTAAACAAAGATGTTTGCACAATATTATTGTGTGGTTTACAATAGTGAAAAATCCAATACAACTTAAGTGCTATCAGTGAGTAACTGGTTGAATAAAAGTTGGAAAGTTCATGAAATGGAATTGAAGGCAGTCATCAAAAATAAGCATGTGGACCTATATTTAGCTGTATGAAAGATGTCCACAAAATATTCATACCAAAAGAGTAGAGTTCAAAGAAATAAAATAAACAATATATTATTTTATGTCTGTACATAGAAAAATTCTATTATACACCAAAATTTTAACAACAGTTATTTTGAGGTAGATTATGGGTAATATCCTTCTACTTATTAGTACTGTTCGGCACTATCTGAATCTTTTGCAATGATCATTATAACCAGAAAAAAGAAAAACCAACTGTGAAGAAGGAGAGAATGAGAAGAATGAGGAGAAGAAAAGGGAGGAATTGTGAAAGGGAGGGAAAGCCATTTTTTGGGAGTTTTACCCTTGCTTCAGTTGCTTTTTTGTCTTCTGAGACTATGTTGTAAAAACATTCTTCTCTTTCAGTTTTCTACTTTCCTCGTAATCCAACTGGAGAGGCTGTTAAACCATGTATATTTAAACCAAAATCTTGTGATTTAGGGCAAAAATGATAAATCAATCCATGATATTGATTTTGCCTAAGGAGAAAATGCAGTTCGATGGGATTACCAGCCACACAAAACACCTGTCAATCAAAATATGCCAGAATATTTATTATCTCAAACTGTTTGCTGTTCTACTTTAGCAAAACCTTTCCTAATGGGAAGGTTAAGAAGGACATAGAGACCACTTACTTCTTCTTCTAGATACCATATGTAATACATTTTTTGTGCCCCTTGAAGAATTGTTTTCATTTGGTTGAGATTTAGTGTAATGCCTTCAGCTAAAAGTTGAAGACCTTTTTCATTCATTCATTCAACAAATATTTATTGAAACCTCTCCTGTGCCAGGTAGTGTTCTGGAAAATTGGGACCTATCAGTGTCCAGCTTTCCTGGAACTTGCTTTCTATCCTTCTAAGAAACAGCCATATAAAGGTAGTTATTGGTGAGACTATCTGCTACTTTATTCAGTATCCCATAGAGAAGTTTCTTTAAGACATGAGAACTGGAAAAGTAGTTGAGGAATTCATGTATACTTTACTCATAAGCAAATAAAGTTTGTTTGTTTATTTCTTTGGGTTACCAGGAAGCTTAGTCTATTGTTAGCTCTACTTGAGGAATTGTGTAAGATTTTACGTCCATCCGATTCTAACACAAACTTTTCCTCCTTTTAGAACTCCTTATCTTCCTATTTCATCTGTATTTTCATTGGCCTTGCTTTATAAAAATTTGAGTTGTTTCACCATATTCTAATATATTTGTGAACTGCTTCAAATCTTAAATACCTTGTGGGACTAGAGGAACAAGATAACACCATGAGGGAACAGACAAATCCAGAATGTGGTACATTTTTCAAGACAACTGGCTGTCTCTTCAAAAAGCCTACATTAAGAAAAACTAAAAAGGGGAAGGGACTATTCTAGTTTGACAAATGAGGGAAAAAACATAATAATCAAATGCAATAAGTGAGCCTTGATCGGATCCTGGCTCAAAAGAATGTATCTGCTATAAAAGAGGATTTTTGAGGAAAGCTGAGCAAATTTGAATATGGTATGGGTAATATATATTAGCAAGATTGTTAATTTTCTCAAGACCTGATAATAGTATGATTATGAAAGAGAATGTTCTTATTTTCAGAGGTGCATACTGCAACATGTTTGGGTGGTGTGTCTTGTCTACAACTTTGGGATGATTCTGCAAAAAAAAAGTTTTACAAACATTTATATACAGATAAAGAATATATGGCAAAATGTTAATTGTTGAATTGTTGAGTCTGGGTATTAGGTAGTATTGTTGAATTAGAGTGAATACTGTAATATTCTTTCACATATTCTGTATATTTGGAAATTTTTATAATAAAAACTTGGAAAATTTTTTAAAAATTAAAAAATAAATTAATACACTATTATAATAGTTGTATTCATTCTAACCATTTTGATGTCAGCTGACAAAATCTTTGGAAAAAAATCAGTACATTGAAGTGTAGCATTGTTAAAGATAATAAATTTGCATTTGAGCTATTTTCCAGAAGTTCCATAAATCCTATATGCATTTGAGCTATTTTTCAGTAATTCAATAAATCCTATAATTTACATATTTTAATTCATGTTAATATAATATACAATCTTCAAATAAATAGTGCCATCAATTTGAAATTTCCCATTGTGTCTTGGATACTGACAACCCAGGAGCCTTAGTAGATATTACTTGGCCAGTAGTAATGAGCTCACACTTCATGTCCTACATATCCTAAGCCAGTAAATATTCCAGAGTGTACAATAGCATTTTGGTTGATTCTTTTTTATTTATTTTCACTTTCCTTTACATCAAAACATTTTTTAAAAAGTATCCACAGCTTGTAAAGAAAAGGTAGCCACCATGAAGTATTTAAGATTCACCCAAGGATAATTGACTTGCTAAGGGACTATTTCTTTGTGTGACTTGCTATCTACTAGTGATTAAAGTCCTAGATATATGAAGTTAGTTACTAAATTGTAGATTTTTTCATTAAAAATGCAAATGTTACCTCTGAAGAAAAAAGAAAACTGCTAAGGTTATGTTTTTATTGTCTTTGGGGATGTTAACCTATAAATTGTAGGAATGTCCTATAGAATAACAACATTAACATTCCTTTTCCTTTTTAAATGCCCGTGCATACACAGCTCCTCAAGTATTCTTTAAACCAGCTTTGAACATTCCTGTCAACTCTCTCATTTATGAAAAAAATAATTTTGGACACATTCATTTTCTACTTCTATAAGAGTCATGTTCACTTTTTAACATTCGAAAATTAAACTTTGACTCATCATTTGAACAACAAAAAAAACTAATTCCTTAGCCACCAGCCAGAGAAGGTGATTTAAAACTAGCTTTTTCAAAGAGAGAGTGTTTAAGATTCCAAGGCAGTCATAAAATCTCAGAAGGCCATCCACAATTTCTAGAATTTAAATGTAATAGTCCATGGCTGGGTGTTATCTAATGTAAAGGGCTGAGAAGTTCCATCATTTCTATAACCATAAAAATGTACTTTTCGATGAATTCTTGGTATTTGACAAATAATATCATTGAGCTCCCTGTGCTAGAGAGGTTTGACTTTCAAATCATAATGCCAGTATTTTATAATAGATACCTCTTATGCTTCTTTTCCTTTAGCAAATTTTCTGAAAGAATTTTAGTCTCAAATTGATCCCATATATCAATCTAGGCCATGGCAGAGTCAGACAGGTAATAGTGGTAGGTAATAAACTAAAGAAGGTAATAATCTGAGATACGTAATACCGTGGAGCTGGTGGACATTGTGTCACACATAAGTCACCTCTGCTATGTATATTATTAGATCTTCCCTTTGATAGGACCAGCCACACACATACTCAGGCTCTCGGTCAATCTACGCCGAAACAACTTTTGTAAAAACAAACAGGACCTCATCTGAGTATCATATTGATTTAAATCAGTATTTTGTCAGTTCTCCGGACCATTTTTAAAACTTGCTTAACGTGTTGAAATGAAATGTTTGTTTTTCTCATTAAATGCAGTTGGGAGTAAATAAGTCATCAGCGAAAGTTTCAGAAGTTCAGATATTTACAAAGTTGATTATCACACACTCCGCCTATGTACCCTATTTCTCATCTTTTCTCCCATCCCAAACTGCTTTTCCCTAGAAGGTGATTTTGAGATTTAAGTTGAGGTCTGTACCTAATTCCATATTTATAAAAATTTAATTATGGTCCTTCACGCTTGACTGCTAATAAACCTTTTTGTACTGAGGCTGCCAAATAATCATTTCCTTATCAATTTCATTCTAAAATAAATCACATGTATTATTACAAGGTTGTTGGGATAGCTTAAGTCCGTATGAGATGGGGTGGATTTGGGAATTGGAACTTTCCATGACTTTCTGCTTCCCACTTGCCTACAATGATTTTTAAACTAATTCTTAGGGCTCTCTCTATTTACGGTAGTCAATAGCCACCATTTCATTAAACCATTCATTGGGTACATGAGGATGGGCATAAAATAGATGTCTTGTTTTTCTATTTTTCATGCACTTTTTCTGAGAAATTCTTCCAATTAAAAAATGTTAGGTAAGGGAAAATATTCTGGGATGTAAAATTATAAAGGATCGATTGATGCATAAAAAAACAAAAGCAATAATCAGTGACTCTGAGATTGTTGGACAAAACATTATCATCTTCATCTGCCTAATAGTGAATTTGGGGCTTTATTCAACTTCACACAATTTGGGAGTAATGTCACTCCACTTCATTTTAGGAATCAGGAATCCAGATGTGTGAGTATGTAAGATTCTTCAGTTAATGTTTTTCAAATTGCCTCTCTCAGGGAATTATTGTCAAATAAAAGGCATTACAGACACAATAGCATGAGTTAGTGTGTTGTAACTTCCTTATTTAATTCAATAAGATAAAAAGTACACAAAATAACTGCAGTTTTATTTAACAGCTGTACAGCTCTAACAGCTGTACAGCTCTAGAGCTGTTAACAGCTCTAAACTTTAGACATTAGAGAATACGACTTATTCATGAAAAACTCAGTGTACAAAATGATAGCGTTATTATTGAATTTAAAAAAAAACTATGAAAGAATTTCATATAAGTTTTATTTAGAATAAAAAAATTTCCTTTTTGCATCTGAAATATGCTTAGTTTTGCAGTGATCTAGCTCAAATAAAGAGAGATTTATTCTCTGGCAACATCTTTTCTAGAGGTCCTTTAGCCCATAAAAAAAATGTTGTAATATTGTACTGGTTTCATTTCCTTAATGAATGACAAATTCCTCCATCTACCCAATTAGAAAGCATCCTTTCTTTTCCCGGAAAGAACTCAGAAAATGAAATGGCTTTTTCATTGGCTTCTCCCATAGTGTGACATCCCAAATATCCCAGAAAGAAATGCTAGCTATTTAAGCAATCCTGTCATGTTTGAAAAATGAGTCTTTGCCTTAGTAACTCAAAGAAAGGGAAGGATTTGTCACCTACCGATGCCCTTTTATCTTGGGGTTTCTGTGTCATTTATCTTCTTGCTTGTCCACAGCTCTTTTTAATAGAGTCCTTTTAATTACCAAATGACAATTACAGTTTGAGTGTGGAGATGTTGAAATTCTGTTACTACAAATGAGTTGAACTTTTCCTGAAAGATCCATATTAGTTCTATTTTGTACCGGCAGAAGTATGCATGTGAATCTTACACATTAAGTGTGGTCAGAAGCAAGTTACCTAAATAAGGGATAGTAATTTTTCTACTTACCTATTCCAAGTCAAGCATGTATTGAGAGTTATGCTAATGAAAAGACTAATGATCAACAAGGAACTAAACTATTAAATTGACCTTGGTTAAAGAACAATATCTTTCAGTAAATGACTCATTTAGGCCATTGAGACACCTGAAGCCTTGGAAAAATAAAAGCCATTGTGCAAAGCCCAGCTCTACCAGCTGTTGGCTATATGGTTTTGGGCCTGTTCCATATTTAAGCAATAATTTTCTGTCCCTTGTACCGAATGCCACATGGGATTCTTTGGCTAGTTATCACCACATAATAATCACATGACTGTATGTGAGACCATGGTCTCCAAGAAGGGGCACCTAATGGTCTCTTCTGGGGAAAATGTAGAATTTGAGAGCTCAAAGGCCCTTACAAGTGAAGTGAAGGCCCCTATGACTGATTCTTCTCACTTGATTCTCTGTCCTCCACCATCCATTTCCTCACGCATGTGCCTGGAGCCTCCATCCTCACAGCACCCTGAATCATTTATTCCTGGTACTTACTAAAACTTCAAAAAAATTATGTGTGATGATTATTTGATAAATATTTGTTCTTCTTGTCTGCAGGGTTATAAGCCATTTAAGAACATAGATCACATCTTTTTGTTTATTATCATATCTTAAATACCTACCAGAGGGCTGGACACATTATAAGAATTTAATAGTACTTTTTGAGTGAGAAAGCAACTGAATGAATTACTGAATAAAAGTCGATGGCCTTTACTCAGACTTTGTGATATGAAGATACTTAATGCTCATCAATATTTAATGTTCTTATAAATCACAATTCTAACCCATTTCTCATCCTACATCTCGACATTTCTTGTTTGCTTCCTCTTTCTATCTGAAAGTAGATATTTGCCAAAGATCTGCCTTACTCTTTATTTTACTGTCTGTCTACCCAGTTCCTTTCTGTGATATCATTCATGTCTAGAACTTCAACTATCCCCTCTTGCTGACGATTAATGAATATTTATCTGCAGTTGAACCTCCTAGCCTAAACTGAGTTTTGGTTTATTTATTTGTACTGTGATGCATTTGGACTGGATTAACTCCATGATGTCTTTCTCCTCTAAAACCATATCTCAAATTCAACATATCTAACACGGATTCCTTCTTAAAATGACTGTCACTTAATTTTCCTTTGCTCTCACTAGCAATGCTATTCTCCGTTTCCTACCAAAACTAAATCTGAGGCTCTCCTTTGACCTTATTTCTATTACTGCAGCAGCCTCCTAATTTTTCTTCTTACTTCCAATATGCACACGCTCAACTTTCAAGGATTGCCTGTTTAACCTTTACAAAAAAAAAGAAGAAAAAACTTGTGAATGTATTATTTTCTTGCTCAAAACATTTTATCTGCTCCAAATTTCTTGCCAACTTTACAAACACCACAGCATGGTATTCCAAATCAGCCAAAATGTGGTTTCAATCTATCTTTCTGGTCTTATCTTTTTCCTCTTATATGTATGTATCATATATTTTAGCTAATTTGTTCGGAATCATTTGTTGAACACAAGCTCTCTTCTCCACTGTGATGGTTTTATCACAATCATACCTCTTTCTAGAAAGCCATTCTCTATCCACTTGTTCATGTAGCTCTATGGTTTAAGGACATGCTTTAATTTGACCTCTTTGAAACTTTCCTTGGTAAATCCTTTCAATCAAAAATTCATCTCTACCTCCTCTAGAAAATTTTGTTTAACCCTCAAATACCTATTTCATGTACTTATAATATATCCTTGTTAATACCTAACATCTGACACTAAATTCTGCGCTCTCATGAGCAGGAACTGCATGTCTGAATAATTTTGAAATCCGTGGCTCAGGGATCACACAGTAGATCAATCACATAGTAGACAGTCAATAGACAGTGACTGATAAAATACATGAATGATAAATAAATGTGACTATGTGTAAGAAGAGAAGGTTCTAATTCTTATTAAAAAATTGGACTGAGCAACCCCAAATTTTCCTTCTAATTAGTTAAATAATCTTGGGGAAGTCAAAGTAAATTAAATCAATTAAATAATCTTTAAAATCCAATTCATAGTGAAATTTCTTTGAACACCTGTCAACCACTTTCAATAAGTACTAATGACTCATAACCATTAACAGAGAGAAAGTTATCAGTAAGTTCTAAAGCGACTGACCTCAGTTGTCTTTGATTAATGAGTCAAATAAGTAAAAATATCCAAATCATTTCTTCTCTGTTGGATAACTTTTATATTCTCCTAGACCAAGAGACTTTCTAAGTGAGCAGATAATCTTCACCTCACACATCAGAGAAGACTCAGCTCTCTAGAAAATCATACTGTAAATACCTGCAAGAATGATTTGTTCAAGATTTACTAAGTTTGCTTGGCTCTCTTCAAGATAGATGCTTGACCTTGTAAAAAACTATAATCTTAGAGCTGTTGGCCAAATCTCCTTTTCCTTGGTTTGGTCTCTTCTGATAGTCCCTGATGAATCAGTGCTACACAGCTGCCCTGATAAATAGATTACAATGCTCTGTTTCTCATGGTTTACCAGTCTCCCAAAGTATGGGTAAGTGCCAAACCCAATTCATTATGATTTTACAACATCAAACCACAACCATAGTAAACTCAGTGTAAAATTACCTAGCAAAATATAACCCATAATTATATGTACATATATTTTAATGTAATATATCTTTTTCAAACTCTAAAAGTTCTTGACTGTAACACTAACACATGGACTTACCTGGATTTCAACATCTTTCCCCAAGCTTACAAGCTGAAGGAATATCTAGAAACAGATACCTACGGTGGAAGTATAACATCTTTTCTTTACCTATGTTGCTTTCAACCTAGGCATTATATCTTTCTGGTGGGACTCCCAGAATTTGGTCTATTTTCAGACAGATAGAACTTTCTTGAACTTTACCATCTCTGACCTTGAAATTCAGCAAAATATCCCAGAATCCTAAAACTACTCAAATTGCAAAGTACAAAATTGAACTAAATTTTAAGCAGTTATCTATAACTCCACACATTGCTAATATAAAATAAATAAGTCCAAAATCATAGAATGTGCCAATCTTTTTTAAAGATTATCTTAAAGACCCTATAGATAATCTTACATATTCATTCATGACTATACTACAGAAACTCAGGGTTTGGTGGTTCTCTGGAGAATGTGGTTATACTTCCAGAAAATTTTCAAAGGGAAAAAAAAAGAGGTTTATAATTTACAAAAAAACCCATAATTGTTAATAAAATATTATCTGAAACTTTAAAATATGGCTAAAATTGATGTTTCTTCAATATTATACTGATGCCTTGTCAAACAGGCCCAAGTACTATCTAATTATCTAGTGTAACACTGGTTGACTTACTGACTACCATCAATCAGGTCAAGACTACATAAAGTTAGACTTGTAGAAGATTAATAAGTTATAAATGGTTTTGGCTGCTAGAGATGCAAATTATTGCCATCTGATAGAAAAGATAACAATAAAGGTTATAATTGTATTGCTCTTCAGGGCATTGACAGTTTCAGATCTTATCTAGCAATCTTATTCCAGCATTATTTATTCTAGTGACTATACAGAATCTGTCTATCAAATTTTCCTCTAAATTGACTTTCCCATCCTGCTGGTTACTTCATTAATAAATTAAATAACAGTCTAACACATGTTTTCTATATATTGGAATGCAAATTATATTGTTAGTTTTTGAAATTTATACTTTAATACAGTTACTACAAAAAGTTCTCTAAAAATTTAGACAATTCCAATGGGGCAAGCAAGTCACATTGGAGCACTGAGTCCACCTGATCACACACTCCCTGTACACACTCCTGTCATTATTAGCTTACTATGAAAATAATTATAGGACTCTAAAGAGATTCCCATCAACTAGGCATGCTTTTGCAGGAACAGATTGTGTTATCTTTGTAGCTAAGTTGTTTCTTCTCCTAAATTAATATAAGAATCAGTGAATTTTATATGAAATGAGTAGAAAGTGTGAATATTCCATCCAACAGACACACTGTTATTAGGTGATAGGAAGGAGAACCATGGTAGTTTATGAGATGACCCAGGCAGTACCTGGGATCTTCTAAGATATATATTTAAGCTCTGGAGAGACAAATGAGAGATTCTGCACTGGTTTTAAAGTTATAATCTGTTAAAGTGACATTTTAACTCTATAAAGATATGCATAGTCTTTGTTAACTAGTTAAGATAATTAGAACTACATTAGTGATGCCACTAATGACTAATCACAACCCACACTTAGTGGATAAATGAAAACTGATTGGAAAAGTTTATAAACATAGTTTTTTATGATGACTTTTTGTCTTTGTTTTGTGATTATTTCCTTTGTTTTTTTTCCTCTTCCACTTTCTTTTCTTTTCCATTTTAACTGACATACAATTGACATATAAAATTGTAAGATATTTTCAGTGTACCTCATGATCATTTACGTCTACATTGTGAAAAGATTCCCGCCATCTAATTAATTAACATATCCATCACCTCACATTTTTATCTTTTTGTGTGGGGTAGGGAACATTTAAGTTCTACTCTCTTTGAAAGTTTCAGTTATATATAACACAGTGTCATCAACTATAGTCACCATGTTTTACATTAGATCCTCAACGTTTTTCATCTTATAGCTGAAAGTTTGTAGCCAACCTCTCTCTATTTCTCCCACCCCAAAGACACTGGTAGTCACTTTTCTACTCCCTGTTTCTATGACTTTGACTTTTTTTTCCCTTTGGTTCCACATATAAGTGATATCGTACAGTATTTGTCTTTCTCCGTCTGGTTTATTTGACTTAGTATAATACCCTCAAGTTCCATTCGTGTGGTCGAAAATGACAAGCTTTCCTTCTTTCTTATGGCTGAATAATACTTCATTGTACATATATACTACATTTTCTTTAACCATTCATCTGTTGATGGACACTTAGGTTGCTTCCATATCTTGGCTATTGTAAATAATGCTGCAGTGAACATTGGAGTGCATATATCAATTCAAATTAGTGCTTTTATTTTCTTCGGGTAAATACTCAGAAGTAAGATTGCTAGATCATATAGCAGTTCTATTTTTAATTTCTTTGAGGACCTACCCAACTGTTTTCCATAGTGATTATACCAATTTACATTCCCTCCAGCAGTGCACAAAGCCTCCTTTTCTCCACATCCTCACTAACACTTGTCATTTGTTGTCTTTTTGATGACAGCCATTCTAATAGGTGTGAAGTATCTTGTAGTTTTGATTTACATTTCTCTGACAATTAGTGATGTTAAGCACCTTTCCATGTACCTGTTTTTCATTTGTATGTCTTCTTTGGAAAAATGTCTATTCAGGTCTTCTGCCCACTTTTCAATCTGGTTTTTGTTTTTGTTGTTGTTGTTGGATTTTTTTATTGAGTTGTATGATCTCTTTATATATTGTGGATATGAGCTCCTTACAAGACATATATTTGCAAATATCAGAATAGAGAGCCCAGAAATAAGCCCACACACATATGGTCAATTAATCTATGACAAAAGAGACAAAACTATACAAGGAAAAGACAGTCTCCTCATAAGTGGTCCTTGGGAAACTGGACAACTACATGTAAAGAATGAAATTAGAACTATCATGTCCTCTGCCCATTTTTTTAAATCAGATTGTTTGAGTTTCTTTGCTTTTGAGATGTATGAGTTATTCATATATTTGGGATAGTAATCCCTTATCAGATATATGATTTGCAAATATTTTCCCCCCTTTTCCTGTACGTTTCCTTTCCATTTTGTTGATGTTCTACTATGCTGTGCAGAAGCTTTTTAGTTTAATGTAGTCCCACTTGGTTATTTTTTCCTTTGTTGCCTTAGCTTTTGGTGTCAAATCCAAAAAGTCTTTGCTGAGATCTATGACAAGGAGCTTACCCACTATGTTTTTTTCCCAGAGTTTTATGGTTTCATGTTTATGGTTCAAATCTTTAATTAATTTTGGGTTGATTTTTGTATATGGTGTAAGATAGGGGTCTAGTTTCATTCTTTTGCATGTGGCTGTCCAGTTTTCCCAACACCATTTATTTCAGTTCTATATTCTTGGCTCCAATAAACCTTTTTTAAATGTAGGAGTTTTTAAATAACAAATGTATTTTAGCCTCAAGGTTAATAATTTTTATTATTAATTATTAATAATAATAATAATCTTTGTAACAATTAAAACAGATATTTTGCTACTATAAAGAAACATCTTTATCTTACTTGGTAAACAGTCAGGAAAAGAACTCAAAATTATGATGATAAGATATGCAACAAGTAGATATATACATTTAATTTAAATTTTATAAGACATAAAATGTTGGAGAATTACTGAATCTCTTTGATATAATAAAATGACTAACTAAAGACGTTTATTTCTCAAAGCAATGTGTCAACAATCTCCTATTTCTTTAAGATTATTTATTAACAAATATTAGGCTAGCTGGAAATGACAGACTTCGCTTCAACTAAATTTCTATACAAGCAGAATTAAAGGATGTTGGCAAATAATTTTTTTTTATTCTAAGCTCAAATACTTAATATATTTACTATGAATTCTTTTGTTTTTTTCTTTTCTTGAAGAGCATACTTTTAAAAACATTTTTATTTTATACTGGATATAGTTAACAATACTGTGTTAGTTTCAGATGTACAGCAAAGTGATTCAGTTATACATAAACAGAATACCAAGCTTACATATAGGTTTACTTTTTTTACGTATTTCAATAGAATATCATTTGAAGACAACTTGTGTGAAGAAATCCATACATTTTCTTGCCTGCACCGGAAACTCCTGGCATAAAAATCTGAGCTCTGATTCTTCTGTCCCTTTCCTAACGCTGCCTATTTCTTTTATGTATAAGGCCTCTACCAACTTCAGAAAAATGTACATGAATCATTCAGAGAAATAGCGAAGAATGAGAATCAAGTCCAACAGCACTGAAGAATTTACTGGAATAGTAAGTCGAACAAGGAAGAGAGAGTTAAAATTTACCATTTCTTAGCATATGGAAATGAGGAAATGTGTGTTATTAGGCACTGTGAAATCTCATTTAGAAAAAATTAATTTGTTATTTATAGTTGAGTAAAGACTAAAGGAAGGTTTACCTTTGCATTATGATTGGGAAAATCAACTCAGCTAGCAAAAGGATAGAATGAACAAGACTGGAAGACATTCAAGAGAAATATCTTTTTCAAGCACATCAATAACATTCACCTTTTCCTACAATAAATGCTCTGTATCAATAAGTAAAGCATCATACCAGTGACCAGCTTTGCTTACCTGCTGCTTTGATGTGTAAATCATGAATCAACCACTATTAATTCATTCATTAAATCAAGACCTCAAAAAGGTAACAATTTGTTGCCATATAATCCTGACCCCTTGTCTAAATAGTATGCAATTAACTTTTTAAATGGTGAAACCTAAATATAAACTCTTTTCAGTAGAGGTCCTAATAACAATATAAAAATTTTGTAAGACCATTAACAAATACGTTTTTACTATCACCTAAATAATACATCTAACTGTATAAACATTTTAAAGAATTAAAAATATAACAAGAAAGGTGAAAAAATCTGAAACTACACAACCCTGTGGCTTTAGTTATAATCCAATCATAAATATGTCCTTGCATATAGAAGCGAAAAATCTGCAATTTTGAAATAAAAAGAAAAATTAAAAGCAGAATTTTTATATAAACATTTGTGACAAATCCTGATAAGTCCTGACATAAACTAGTACAGGCTCATCATTCCTTCCATTATAATATTTATACATTTCACAGCAAAAATATTAACGTGTTTGATTATGGTGGGTTGCCCCAAGCACTTCTTGAAGGGTGAAATAACACGGTATTACCTTTCTAAAATCTAAAACCTACAGAATTTTGAAACACATCTGGTCCCAGTGATTTCAGATAAGGGATCATGAAGTGATATATGATCAGATATATAATTTTACATAATTGGATATTATTATACCTGATTCTTTTTACATTTTTATTCCTCTGGGATATTAATGCTAGTCTGAGCAATTTGTGGAAAGTCTTATCTAATGTAGATAAATTTTAAAAATTTAAATGTTGTTAAAATATTTGTCCCTCTAAGATATATTTAAAATCTAGTCATTGGAATTATTTTTGTCATTAATATATAACAGACAAAGAAAAAAATAACTATGAGACGTTTCCTCTATTAGAAATAAATGTGTACCCTAAGCAAATTGTGAAGATCTTGTAGCCATTCTTCAAATGAAAATCCAAGATCTCATAAAATACTTGATTATCCTTTCTTTAAAAGAAGTGGCTCAGGATAAAAATGGGTAGGGTCCACAATAACGATGACATAAAGAGGTCTGGCAATTCAACCATCAGGTAATAATTATAAAACTTGAACAATATTCAAAGAGGTAATTTGAAAGCAATGGAAAAATGACCACAGTGAGAAGAAACTTGAAAAGAGTTTATACCTAAAAGACACCGATTTCATTAAGAATTGTGGATTTATGGCTTTTTAGCCTGGAAGCACTCCCCATTTTGCCCAGCTGTGACAGCAGAAAACTGCAGTCTTATACTTTGAAGTGGTAGATGATAAAGCTCAGGGCATCAGAGCAGATGAATAGAATATGAAAGGAATATTTTCTATAAGCCAGGAAACCTTAGAAAAGGTTTCAAATTCAAAAATTTGAATACAATAGCTCCGAACCCCAGCTCCCTGACCCTCCCCACCCACCAGACCCCTGACTTCTCCTTGAATGTTAAATGACTACAGATTTGCACAGGAAGCTCAGAAAGCCCAGCAATAAAGCAGACAGAAAGCAAAGAACAGTCAATCCTTTAAAGACAGACCTGCTCCTGGTTATATTTACAAGTTTTTTCCAGTACCCAGCACGGTGCCTGGCACAATAGTTCCCCGGTGAATATCTAATGAATGAGACCATTACCAATGTATCTAGAGAACGTGAACTCTCCTGTAAACACACAAAGGAATTTGTACCAACAAAGCTATAAATAACAAGAGAAAAAAATATATGTATATATATACACATATATCTGAATCACTGTGCTATATACCTGAAACTAACGCACTATTGTAAATCAAGAATACGTCAATTTAAAACTGTAAAAAAAAAGTAAATGCAAATGATATTAACTATCTAAGAAACAAATAACATGTTCTTGAAAAAATAACATAACAACCAAACCCAGTATATAGAATTTGTTTGGGTCCCCAATATTAAGACAAAGCAGTTCCCCCTCCCGGTCTTTTTTATGCACTCCACTGACTAGTTAAAGGAACAGGGACACTTGTTCTTAGAATATTTCATATTGTGAATTTGTCTGTTTGTTTCCTTATGGTATGTTTTTTACTTGTTCCTCAGTTCTAGTATTTTCTATAAATGGGAAGTGAGTTCTGCAAGATTGATTAGATTCTGGTGTTACCATTTTTTAGCATAGGAGTTGCTATATATTTCATATTACATAATATCAAGAGGATTATGTCTAGTTATCCTACTAAAATTAAGATAAATCAGTAGCTTCATGTGAGCAAAGCCTTACCCCTTCATTATAAAATTCCCATTCACATTTCACGAGTGCTTTATCCATCCGTGATCAAGGCCAAAGTCAAAATGATTTTCCAATTTGAGCATTTCTTTCACATTTATTAGATGAAATTGTTCTGTAAAGAAGTACTTTTCCTAATTAGTTAGACTATTTAGCCACTCTTACATGCAATTCTAATAGAAAAGCTAAGGCGAATGCCTACATCTTTCTCTCTGCAACTTTAATTGCCAAATTTCTAAGTAAAGAGTTGTTTTCCTTGCCTCTCAATTAATTTATTTGTTGTTCCATTTTATTTCTGTGCCTATAACTCCTATACTAATCTGACATGCTTATCCCATCTTTTAGTTCTACAATTAGATACTTTCAGTGATTACCTAGAGAATTTATCCAAAAGTTTCTGCAGTTATTTTGTGATTGGTTGAAACTCATTCCGAGTAGAACCCTTGGGATGGTCTCACATGAAACTCCCTGAGTTCTTAATTGCATGTTTTCCTGTGATCTTTCTACTCAAACTTAAAATTGTAACTAGATATAAGATCTTTGGTTCACATTTTCTTCCTTTGCATATCTTCCAAAAATGTTGCTCCATTAGGCTCCAGAAGAATATTTTGCTTCTGATATTTTTTTTATGTTACTTGATTTTTTTTTTGCCAAAAGACCTGAAGATTTTTAAATCTATAATGTTCAATATTTCTCAGTGTTGACCTATCTGGGACAATATAATAAATTCCTAGCTGTATCTTGTGAATATATAGTTGCTTTATGCCACTAAATTTTGGTCTAGGCTGTTGAATAGGAATGGATATTTAAAACATGAGTTTGAACCTGAATGGGGTGCTCTTAGTATGAGAATTGAAGTAAAAGACAAACTTTTCACTTTTCAGTCAGCATTTGGGGGAAGTGGAAAAGCTCTAAGACAGTCTT
Organism: Physeter macrocephalus; assembly: GCF_002837175.3. Classification (NCBI taxonomy): domain Eukaryota; kingdom Metazoa; phylum Chordata; class Mammalia; order Artiodactyla; family Physeteridae; genus Physeter; species Physeter macrocephalus. Next base: position 27,130,241 of record NC_041221.1, read on the forward strand.
TCATTCCATCAAAATGTTCTCAAAGAAATAAATGGGCTTAGACTAGTGTTTCTCTACTTCAGTCCTACTGACATCTTGGGATGGATAATTATTTGTTGATGGGGACTGGGTGCATTGCAGGATGTTTAGCAGAATCTTTCATTTCTACCTATTAGATGCTAGTAGCACATCCTCGTTTGTGAAAACCAAAATTTCTCCAGGCAATGCCAAATGTCCTCCTCTTCTCCTCAGTGGAGGACCACTGGCCTCAGGGAAACAGGGGTGTGCCTTCAAGACACTTCATTAAGATCTCAAAAAAAATGTAAAGCAATGCCTCACATACAACCTCAGTAAAACAAAAAAGTATCTAATAATCCTAAGGATATGTCTCTTAGTCCTTCTGGTATAGGCAATACTCTTCCAAGACTTGTTTAAGTTTATTGTCTTGTAGCATCTTCACAGAGAACTCAAGATCTAGAAGGACTTAGAGCACACATTCATTGATATGGTTTTTGTCTAATGGAGTGGATTATAAATAGATATATTTCAGAAGTACAGTGTTTTAAAGTAACTGTACCAACTTGGATTGAAAGTGATTAAAATGAAATGAAATGAAAAGTAAAGAAAATGAAAACAAGCCTTTGGATCTGCAAATTTCTTCTTGTAGCAAGCAGATCAAGAAAACTACTGTTTCAAACATGAAAATGGAAAGAATAGGTAAACAAAGTCACAGAATTACAGGGCAGAACCAAGAGTCCAGAGGACAGAGTTAAGAACCACAGAAATCTTTACCAGGGAGCACGACTAAATCCCAATCAAATAACTGGTAACGTGTCCAGCTGGTTTTCAGAATTGTTACAGAACAGTGACTTCTATGTGTCCTGGTTCTGCCCCCCTTTTCTCAGGAGTTTCTACAGCAGTTAAATTTTATCTATTCTATCATTGTATACTAGGTATATGTGTGTGGCCAGAGGAAGATAGGGTCAGATAACTTATCTCCTTAGTTCATGGTCTTCAGATTGAGAGGAACTGACTCTCATGAACCTCATTTGCACCTGAACTTAATCTGTATGACGAGAAACTTGACATCAAGTTTGAGCTAGCGCCATAATGGGATATAACTTGAGAAGTGGGGGGATATTTACAAAGAGTATTTGCATTTTGCATTTGGAAGAATGTAAATAATTTGTGGCCACAAATTGATTGTGGTGACTTTGAAACATGGCTGAAAATTTATTGCAATAGTTCCCACGCAGGTCTAGGTCCCCTCCTCTTTAATACTGGAGACTTTGTGACTGCTTCAACCAACAGATTACGGCAGAGTAATACTATATGACATCTGAGGCTAAGTTGTAAAAGACCAGGAAGTGTCTGTATTATTCGCTGAAGCACTCTCTCTAGGAAACCTGAACCACCAGGTAAGGTGTTTGACTCAGAGTCCTGAGGGCTCCATGCTGGAGAGACAATGTGTAGGTGTTCCATCAAAAGTGCCAGCCAAGACAAATCTTAGCCATCTGTGGCAAGAATGAAGCCATGACGGCCCCTCCTGACCAGCCCATAGACTAACTGAACACTGCAGAGTAGACTTCGTTAATGCCACGTGGTATCAAAAAATTAGTATGACTCAAAATTTGTGACTCACAAAATCATGACATATAATCAAGTGGTCATATCTTATGGCCTAAGATTTGGCGGTAGTTTGTTTAGCAGTTATGGTATCAAAAAATTAGTATGACTCAAAATTTGTGACTCACAAAATCATGACATATAATCAAGTGGTCATATCTTTTTTTTTTTTTTTTTAAACATCTTTATTGGAGTATAACTGTTTTACAATAGTGTGTTAGTTTCTCCTTTACAACAAAGTGAATCAGTTATACATATACATATGTTCCCATATCTCTTCCCTCTTGTGTCTCCCTCCCTCCCACCCTCCCAAGTGGTCATATCTTATGGCCTAAGATTTGGCGGTAGTTTGTTTAGCAGTTATAAATAATCAAAACACCATAGATTCTGTCACCTATTTGTATAGAAGAGGTTCTTTGTAGGATTTTTAACTTTGGTATCTATCCCCTGGTTGGTCTGCTTGGTTTTCAGGAAGAGTTTTAAGAAAATACAAAATTTATGCTGCTGTCATTTTCTTGCTGTAACCTAAGTTCTTCATTTTCCTTAAAAATTATTAATGATTTTGATAAAGATGGCATACTGTACAAATTTGCTGATGACCCAAAGCTCCATAAAAAGATCTAATGTACCATAGAACCTATATACAGAAAGAACCTGATGGAATAAAATGGTGCAATTAATCTTAGGCAAAGAAACCTGAAAGAAAGAAGGAATATTAGGAAGTCATTGGTAACTTCGAGGACATCATTTTAAGAGGTGTTAGAATGGTGTTCCAGAAGCTACATCTCCATGGGACTCAAATCTAAGTTTCCTGCAAACTTTGATTCTTTGATTTTAGTTATAAGCAGTCATTCATTTATTTAGCAAATACACTGAATGCTTTATAATAACAGAAAATAAGTGCCAGGCAACATATTAAGTGGTTTTTGTGTGGTGTTTCATATATACAAAAACTCCCTGAGGAGTAGATATTAGTAGCCTTATTTAAAATAAAGTTATAGAGATAAGCTGAGGAAAGTAAAGGAACTTGCTTATGGTTGTACATCTGGGGAATATCTGAGCAGGGATTAGAGTAAAGTTCCAGTGGACTACAAAGTTCATACTCTTCCTCTTATCGCATTCTGGCAACTAAGATAAGGTCCATGTTCTTTACAAGGTTATAGTGTTTTCTAAGGACAGATAATAAAACCAATAATTACAGTGCAGTGTAACGCATGCTAGGGCAGACTATGAAGCTTAAGTTGTGGGAGTGGAAATGATCACACCAAACTCTGTTTCTCTCAGAAAATAGTCTCAAAGGAAGTGGAGGTGATACTTGGCCAAAGAAAACTAGGTGCAGGGCAGGTGGGGAGAGAGGAATGCAGAGCACAGGAGTTCAGGCAATGAACTGCAATGTGCAAAGCCACCAAGGCCTGAAAAGTTTTCATTTAGGACAGTTTTAGTAAAAAGAGCTTCCAAAACAGTTAGAGAGAAAGAGAGAGAGGGAGAGTGTGTGTGTGTGTGTGTGTGTGTGTGTGTGCGCGCGCGTGTGTGTGCGCGTGTGTGCGGGTAGTGTGTGACAGGGTTGGAGAGGAGAAGGCAATAAATAAATCTAGAGAATGAAGTCAGAATTGGCTTACAAGCGGCCTTGTATACTGAAGGAAAGTGTTTGAAATTTCTCCAAAAAGCTATGGAGAGTCAAAAAGGAATTTAGTCAGTGGTCGGAGATGATGAGATGAGTACCTGAGTGCCAATATTCCCAGAAAAAAATCATCTTCGTCTCAAGCCAGCTTCTGAACTAATCACTGTGATCAAGGCAATGGGCTTGGTGAGTGTGTTTTCCTGGAGCTAGAACTGCACGCAGACCGTTTAGAGCTGCACCACCCACCAGCGGAAATGGGCTGTTGGGATTGGTCAAGACGGCCTGGTTGCTGGGAAGACAAACCATCACAGCATTCAAACACATTTTCACGTGGCTGGATTCCGGGTTTGCATTTTAATCCTTTAAATGCCTTCAGGTGAACAAGAAAATTAACCGTCATTTGTTGTTAAAATTATCAAAACATTGTTTCGCCCCATCATAAATGGAATATTACAATTTCCCAGAAAGACATAATTCTACTAATAAGGACTCTGAAAAGGCTATCAAAACAAGATGATATATTTGCTATTTTAATTTGTAAGAAACTATAAAAACCTGTAGTTATACACACATATACTTATTTATGTGCATATATAGCTTAGTATAGGTGGAATAAGCATTAAATTAAAAAATATTAATAAACGTATTCAGTGTGTTTCAAGGAAATTAAAAACATTGAAGCTAAGGATACACAGCAACGTGTACTAAATGACTAATATATATATATTTTTTTTATTAAATGACAATTATATTAAGGAATAAGTTAATTGAATTAGAATGTCATTTATTAAGCTTGTTTGGAATAAAAGTCTACTTGACAACCGAGTAAAAACATTAAGGACTTGCCAGAGGAAAGAAACAAAAAACCCCAATACTTCTCATAGGGTTTACTGTTAGCTACAGGACACAGCAATTACGTAGGTGGACTACGGATCCTTAGCTGGAGAACCAAGGTGAATGTGATGAGTTCTTTTTATATAATATGACAAAAGAGAAGGAAGCCCGAGGAACAGTGTTAATCAAGGATAATCTGACATAAGAGACGGAGAAGAGAAAAAATGTTTAACGAGTTAAGGGGTAAAAGAAACTTTAGCAAAAGAACTGGATGAGTCTACAACATTCTGACAAGAAAATCTTTCCCCTGAAGGAGCCCTCCTCAAAAGATTAAAAAATTGCTTGGAGCACACTCAAATATACAAATACTATCAACGCTTTTGAGAATCAAAACATGACTCCGACACCTCTTCACAAGAACAGAAATTCACCTTTGCAACTGAATAGTGGCCAAATCCAATTGCTTCTTAATATTTAAAGAAGTAATTAGTCAAACATGGATAAAATTTTGGATAAAAGTGACAAAATTCCAAAAACAGCATGAGGACTCACTCAACTCAAGCTGCATTTATAAGAAAGCTACCAATCAGATACGTCTACATTGAAATAGGTCTTAGGGAAATGCAGCACACAACACGGGGTGAAACAAAGAAAAGGATACATTTCAAATCCAAATGCGCCAGAGTAAATGTCCCAGATCTGCCTCACAGTAGTTTTGTGATCTTGGTTGCGTTACATAATTTCTCTAACTCAGACTTCTCATCTATACATGGAGAGAGAAGCCCTTGCATTATACAGTTGTCATGAGTATTTAATGAGCTGATATCTTGCAGGATCTCTAATATGAGTTTAGTGAGGAAGTTTATTAGTTGTGGTATACGTATGTATGGATTTTATATTTCCTCCCAGCTGTATTCTATTACCTTCTACCTTCTTGCCTTTGGAAAAAGCAAGCTCCATTAATGTAATTTCAAGTTATTTTTTGAGAAGCCCTTGCATTATACAGTTGTCATGAGTATTTAATGAGCTGATATCTTGCAGGATCTCTAATATGAGTTTAGTGAGGAAGTTTATTAGTTGTGGTATACGTATGTATGGATTTTATATTTCCTCCCAGCTGTATTCTATTACCTTCTACCTTCTTGCCTTTGGAAAAAGCAAGCTCCATTAATGTAATTTCAAGTTTTCTAAAAACTTTCTCAAAAATGTTTGCTATTAAAACAGTAGTCACATCAGCATCTTCAGTGATGCTAAATTCCTCTCTTTTCATCAAATCCCCCCCTCCCACCCATCTGTGCCCCAGTGGGTGAGATTCTAATATCTCAGAGAAGTGGTCTATTTCTTTCACATATACCCCAGCCTTCTGGGGATGGTATTTGACCCCAAAGCAGAAGGGAACTTGTTGTCTATGGTGAATCCACTTTGTCATACCTGCTGACCCAGCCGTATGTCAGGGAGGAATTTCGTGTGAAAGATCTGTTCCACTGGCTCCAGTAGACTCTCTCTCTGATAGACTCATCCAAACTGATCATCTAGACATTGTTCAACCCATGTCAGATTTGCTCATACTCTCTAGCCAATGTCCCCAAGTGGGTGCACCACTTTACCTTTCTTTGCTGCACTTTCCACTTTGCGCCAAGCTGTGTTGCTGCCATTAAACTAAAAGGCTTAATCCCATGTGTGATGGTTAATTTTATGTGTCAACTTGGCCAGGCTATGATGCCCAGTTGTTTTGTCAAACACTTGCCGTGAAAGTACTTTTTAGATGCGATTCACGTTTAAATCCGTAGACTTTGAGCAAAACAGACGACTCTTTATAATGTTGGTGGGCCCCATCCAGTCAATTGAAGACATTAAGAGAAAAAAAAAAAAAAAGCAAACTGAGGTTTCCCTCAAAAAAGAAGAAATTATTCCTCAGGTCTATTTCTTTCACATATACCCCAGCCTTCTGGGGATGGTATTTGACCCCAAAGCAGAAGGGAACTTGTTGTCTATGGTGAATCCACTTTGTCATACCTGCTGACCCAGCCGTATGTCAGGGAGGAATTTCGTGTGAAAGATCTGTTCCACTGGCTCCAGTAGACTCTCTCTCTGATAGACTCATCCAAACTGATCATCTAGACATTGTTCAACCCATGTCAGATTTGCTCATACTCTCTAGCCAATGTCCCCAAGTGGGTGCACCACTTTACCTTTCTTTGCTGCACTTTCCACTTTGCGCCAAGCTGTGTTGCTGCCATTAAACTAAAAGGCTTAATCCCATGTGTGATGGTTAATTTTATGTGTCAACTTGGCCAGGCTATGATGCCCAGTTGTTTTGTCAAACACTTGCCGTGAAAGTACTTTTTAGATGCGATTCACGTTTAAATCCGTAGACTTTGAGCAAAACAGACGACTCTTTATAATGTTGGTGGGCCCCATCCAGTCAATTGAAGACATTAAGAGAAAAAAAAAAAAAAAAAGCAAACTGAGGTTTCCCTCAAAAAAGAAGAAATTATTCCTCAAGACTGCAATATTAAAACCCTGATGAATTTTCCAGCATTCTGCTATGAGATATTTGGACTAAAAACTGAAACATCAATGCTTACCCAAGTCTCCAGCCTGCTGGCCTGCTGTACAGATTTCATACTAAATCACGTGAGCCGATTCCTTAAACTGTCTTTCTTTCTGTTTCTTGCTTTGTGTGTGTGTGTGTGTGAGTGTGTGTGTGCGTGTGTGTGTGTGTATAATATATATTTTATATATACATATATAGGTAAATATATATATACAGATATACAGGTACATTTTTATATGTATATACAATTTATATATATACACACACACATTTATATATACATTTTCCTCTCAGGAACTGAAAATTCAAGAGTATAAGGGTGGTACTGCCCATCTCTGCCTGGTAGTGTTCCACCATGATCTACCACACATTTTTTCTGAAACATCCCTGGCACAATCTCTCTTGTAGAAGAGGCCAAGTCAATTGCTCATTGATATCAAAAACCAGGCCTGGGAATAGCATGCTTCTTCCCTCTTTTCATAATTACCAGAAAATATTACAAATCATTCCCTTGGTGCCTTCCTTCCCTTGGAAAGTGGAAGGGAGGAGAGAGTTCTCTTCTCAAGCAATCAGAGCTGTGCTTGGGGCATAGTAGGTGCTCAGTGAATAAAAGCTATAATTATTCACAGGCACTACACTCCTCCAAAAAATGAGAGGCGGGCAAGGGAACAGAGGGAAAGGGTGTGAAGAGGGGATGATGGTGGGACAGCTGGCTCTCTCTGAAGTGACACATTTGTAAGCTTCCTGGGAAAGATGCTGGCACAATCACTTGCAATTCTCAGAACTCAGTATGTGGGACTGCTAACATCTTTTCTCACCAGCCAGGGTCCAACGGTCGGTTTCCAATAAAGAGGGTCTCACTCATTCCCTAACACTATTATGCTACTGTCTTACTTAAAAACCAGTTTACAAGACCAGATTTAAGTGCTTGACCATCAAACACTTAAGATAATATCCTTTAATAGAAAGATTATTTGGGTTGAATTCTGAAGTGTTGGTTTTTAGTTCTGTCCATTGCCTTGGATACACTGCAGGTTGCAAGTCTTGGCTTTATTTTATAAATGAAAAAGAAGTACCTTGTAATGTTGTTGTGAGTATCAAGCAGACGTCATACCCCCAAGGCTTTGCAAAGTACCATACGAGTGGTATGCAAAGCTTTACTCCCCTCCATCTCACTGAAGAAAAGATGAACTGTTTTGTATTCATCAAAAATCATGTCTTTGACAAGTTTTATAAGTTCAGTATAGATTCCAAGCTATTCATGATCCTTCAAATCCTGTACAGTGACATGATTCTTTAGCCAGACTCAGGATGAGTAAGATCAATGTTTTAATAAATAGAATCCCCATTCAAAATGCTATAAAAAAGGGCTGAATTATAGCTTACCTCCCCTTCTCTCACAAGTGCATTTGAATCACAGTCAGTACCCTCCAGGAGCTGAAATGGTGACTAATTGTCATTACTTGTAAGGAGACAATTACTGTCTCTACTGAAAGTACCATAAGAAAGGTGCTACCTTAAAGGAGCAATTAAACCTTTTAGCTAAATGTTGTCAGAGAGAACAACTTAGCATCAATTACTTAAGCTATATTTTCATTCTTCAACTTTTTTTTTTTTTTTAATTTATGTCTGCGCTGGGTCTTCATAGCTGCGTGGGCTTTCTCTAGTTGTGGCGAGCGAGCGCTACTCTTCGCTGCGGTGCGCGGGCTTCTCACTGCAGTGGCTCGTCATTGTTGCAGAGCAGGGGCTCTAGGCGCACGGGCTTCAGTAGTTGTGGCTCGCGGGCTCTAGAGCGCAGGCTCAGTAGTTGTGGCACGTGGGCTTAGTTGCTCTGCAACATGTGGGATCTTACCAGACCAGGGATCGAACCCATGTTCCCTGCATTGGCAGGTGGATTCTTAACCGCTGCACCACCAGGGAAGTCCCATTCTTCAAATTTTAAAAGGGCAGTGTTAAATGGTTCTGCAATGAGTCAATTTATTGTGATTAACTCATAGTACAGCAGGAGAATTGCACTAAGTTGCATTTGAAATCAACAGTTCTTTGAGGGACATTTTAAGATTTATCATCATGGAGGCTCTTGTTTGCTAACGTGTTCTTTTGAATTTTTAATGCCAACTCAATGTTTCAAGTGCAATATGACTCAGAAACATATACATATGCCATGTCTTAAAACATTAAAATCACTTTTTTGATTAAAAGAAATATAGGTCCTATTTGCTGGTAATCCATGATCCCACCTTCCTATGAAAGTAAAATGGTGTTATTTTCAGGCAAGAATGTTAAATAGGCTTCTTAATATCCAAAATCAATTACCAATTCTGTAGCTCACACATCTGATAAATAAAGCATATGGTGACTTCTCTCTTTAATGAAAATCACAGAGTATTAACAGTTCCAGTGCCCGTGAAAAATCAAATATGAATTGTCCCAATATAGGATTTAACAACCTTTTTTGAGATGTATTAAGATATACAGTAAGGACATAACAACTGTCCTTCTAAGCTAAGTTGTATCACTATATTAAAATATGAGAAATATATTATCTTACTTTTCTTCTATGGGTCTAATATTGCCCCTTTGTTCCCAACACTTTAGGAAACCTTCAGTCACTTTTTATCATGTCAAAATCTCCTCCCCATGGTGTCTACCCAAAACTTCTTACTAATCCAATTGAAGAACAATAATGACTCTTCCAGAGCTCAAGAATCCAAGTCTAAGGTAGACAGATCATTTTACAATGCAAAGCAAGAAGACAAAGGGGTTAGCCCATCCACAGCATGTTACGGAAAACAGAAAGCTAAACTCGGAGAAATAAACACAAGCATTGAGACTACACGAAGACTGAAGAAATTAGAATTGAACTGACTTAGCATGCAAACAAGACCAGATTGGGAATCAGATGAGCAGGGTACAGGTGAGCAAAGAAGCAAAGATGCTCTATTCACAGCCTTTGTCACAGTTCCTGGTAAATCATGGGAGCCCAATAAATATTTGATGAATGAAGGAAAAGAATTAATGCATAAGTGAATCAATGGAAGTTCAACTGGCTAAAAACGTGTGGTTATTCCCAGTCAGTGTTTTATTCATCTGATCATGTCATATAAACACAAAATTGGAAAAAGTGAAAGCAACAACACTAGGTTATCCCCTACTGCCTTTGGAAGTACTCTTCATGGGTCTCTTTGTGACAGAACCCTGTTTTTCAGCCTCTGTTTTTAGATTCTCTTTTAGACTTTGTCAGCCAGAGTCCTGGAAGAAGCTGCTAAATATTGAAATCCAGGATGTTTATCCTTAGTCTGTGTCCTTGATAGTCAATGTCCTACAGTATTTGTGTAGCACCAAAATATGGCAACTTCCTTTCTGACACTTTCGACTCTGCTCTCCTCCTGACTTTTACCTGAACATCTTTTTCCTTATCTTTAATGTCCCCTCCTCCTCAATTTTGATTCAATTTCCAGAAATCCCTCCCCCCTTGCAAGACTTGATTTATAAGGAAGATCAGGCAGGTAAGTTTCAAGAGTACGAAGGAGCTACTTCAGCCCCTTAGGTTCTCCTTACCATTGAACTCTTACATTTCCCAGCTATTGGAATATGCAAATCTCCTCCCAGTTTCAGCTGTCGTTGTGAAATCCACCTGCTATACGGCCAGTGCATACCTGTTGATTATTTTGTGATTATCCTGTCCCCAGGTTCATCACATGCCCCTGCTGCTTCATCTTCCTCATACGCACAGGCCAACACCATACAGGTCTTGGGGCTGAGGGTAATTTGTCTCCACTCATTTTTATCTTTGAGGTTCATAATGATATGTTGTATAGAAGATAATACTTTCCAAATATGGCTGCACCAATATCTATTAGTCTACATGCTCACACTACAATATGGCTTTGACACCGTTCCCACCCTGAAGTCGGGTCTGTGTCCTCTCTCCTTGAACCTGGACTGGCTTTTTTTGACTGAATTTTAAGTCAAATATGGCAGAAATGTCACTACTATCTTCTGAAGCTGGGTCATAAACGACGGTACAACGTTCACCTTGCTGGACAGAATACTCTTGAAGCCTTTAGCCCTAATGTAGGTACATAGTCTGACTTCCCATAGGATATCATGCTCTGAGGAAACTCAAACTAACTTACTTGGAGAGAGTTCATGGAAAGACCCTGACACCACATGAAGAGAGCAAATTGCCTGACCCATCCTCAGCTGCTTCAGCATCTATCTCACTGCTCCAGTCCCAGCCACCACATGACTGCAGCCTTCTGAGAGATCTAGAGCCAGAACTACCCACCTGAGCTGTTTCTAAATTTCTGCTACAGGTATCATGGGGGATAATAAAATGTTGTTATTTTACACTACTTAGTTTTGGGCCAATTTGTTATGCAGCAATAGATAACTGAAACACCTTGTCACCTAGGTTTTTTGCAAATATTGGCCATGGGTTTTTGGATTTGCTATTGAACTCCTCCAGCTAGTTTTGTTAGTTTTATGTGGAGATTTGGAAATATTGTAAGACTATGCTACCACAGACACTCTCTTCCCAGGATCCCCATCAGAGAATTTTTAAGTTGTTAAGGTGACACTAATTTCCAGCCAGATTTGAGAACCACTCACTTACATAAGCTGGCTCTCATATCTAACTCTCAATTCTTGGATTCAGATATATATCTGGGATTTCCTCTTGGTTTACATGGCCCAGTCTGTCTCCCATGCATCATGAAGTGAGAGAAATTGAACTGATGAGCAGTAGAGTAGATTCTACACACCTCCTTGTAGTGCTTCTGTAAGTTTATCTGCTGAGAATTTGATTGGTACTTGGCATAATTTCTGTGGTCAGTGACTGGCCTCTTCTGGTCAATTTTCTTCCCATTGTTTTGTAGTTGATGGATATCCCAAGTGAATTAATTGGGGGAAAAGTCCATAAATAATAATATAAACATTTCTCTTCAATGAACATATTTAGCTTGGAGTGCTTCCTGTTTAGTTAAAATTATTCCACCATTTACAAGTCACACTGATGTGATAAATGAGTTCTCTTGTGCAGAATGTATCTATGTACAAAAAAAAAAAAAAGACAATAGTTAGGGGAAATTGTCATATCTTGTAACTCGATCAGGTATGATCATTTGGATTTTTCTTACCCTAAATGTTCACTTTTCTCATCATGGGTCTGGTATGCTTTATCATTTTATTTATGTTAAATCTGATACTATGACTACTTTAGCCAATGGAATGTTACTAGACATGGCATGAACAGAGGCCTTACAGAGCTCTGGTTGCATTTGCCACTCCCGTGAACCCCATAAGCAGAGCCTGCACCAGATGATCATTACCCCTTCAACCTGGGCCCAGAACAAACACCTGTGTAGCAGGCCTGACTCAACCTGCTGATTGGATCCAAGCCCAGCCAGCCCACATCTTGAACCTGAGCCACCCATCCTAGATCAGCCAAACTGCAGTTCCTCTGAAGAGCTGTCAGCATAATAAGTGTTTGTTTGGGGAAAACACTGAGTGTTTGCATAATTTGTTACTGAATGTTGTTGTGGCAGCATTTGACCAAGATACCAGGTATAGTCAAATCATACTTAATTGGATATAGACCAAACCAGCAAACTACAGCTGGCAAGTCAAATCTAGCCTGAAGCCAGTTTTTGTAAATAGTCTTATTTTTGTATTGTCTATGGCTGCTTTTGTGCCTCAGTAGCAAAGTAGAGTAATTGTGACCGAGAGTATAATCCACAAAACCTAAACTATTTACTGTCTGGCTCTTTACAGAAAATGTTGGTCAACCAAACCTAGAAGAATCATTCCTCCCTGTACCTACCTTCTTTGCTTTCTGACTTTGCAGTTCTTACCACTAATGGTAGAGAGAATATTTCTTTGCCCCTTGATTTTGGCCATGTGACTTGCTTTTTCCAATAAAATGAAGAGTGATTGACTGGTACCAGAAGTGTCCGTTCTGAACCTAGAGCATAAGAGCCTTGCATCTTTCTTTTTGTCCTCTTGTTTGGCCATCATCATAGCCAGCTAGCCTGCTGATCCAAGGGAGAGAGCAAGAGACACATGTAGCAAAGCTGCCCCAGCTAAGGTACACATTAGATCAACTGACCACCCATTCCACCAAGACTCAGAAGTGTTAGGCAAACAAATGTAAGGTGTGTTGTACAGCTTCATCGGGGCCACAGTTAACCGATTGTACTAGGCAAAATTTTAAGATGGCTTCTAAGATTTCTCACACCCTCATATATGCGCACTGCATAATTCCAGACTCTGAATATGATTAATTTTAATTCTACAGTTACATTATATTATATGGTACGGTTGTCTTTAAGAAAGGGGGGTTATGTGGGTAGGATTAACCTAATCATATGAGCCCTTTAAATCTGGATCTAGAAGTAAGAGAATGGCAGAAGTCAGAGATTTGAAACATAAGAAGGATCTGATACTCTGTTGCTGGTTTGAAGATGGAGGGAGCCAGGTGGTAAGAAATGCAGATGGTCTCTAGGAGCTGAAAGTGGTCCCCTGGCCGACAGCCAACAAGGAAGCAGGAACTTCAGTCTTGGAACCACAAGGAAATGGACTCTGCCAACAACCTGAATGAGCTTAGAAGCAAATTTTTTGCCAGAGCCTTAGGATGAGAATTCAGCCAAGATGACACCTTGATTTCAACCTTGTGATATCCTGAGCCCATAGTAAACACCCAACAATTTATATTATTTTTAATCACATCATTAGTAGCTTGTAATCCAATCCAATCATCAGTGTTGAAGCAGACAGACAAAGAAGCAATGATAGGGCTTCCCTGGGAACCACAAGGAAATGGACTCTGCCAACAACCTGAATGAGCTTAGAAGCAAATTTTTTGCCAGAGCCTTAGGATGAGAATTCAGCCAAGATGACACCTTGATTTCAACCTTGTGATATCCTGAGCCCATAGTAAACACCCAACAATTTATATTATTTTTAATCACATCATTAGTAGCTTGTAATCCAATCCAATCATCAGTGTTGAAGCAGACAGACAAAGAAGCAATGATAAACTCTCGAATATCCAATAAATGTTTGATGAACTAGTTAATTAATTAATGCATCTGGGAACTGGAAAGTGCGTCTGAACCTGCAAGAAGCAATAATTTCTTCCTCTGAGGAGGAAAACGGATGAAGCACCTAGAATCTGGCCTATGGTTATAGAAATGAGAATATTATTTGATGATGTATTTATACTCCAAACTCTGGACAATTATACTTGTGAACTTCAACATAACTATATCTCTCATATAATACATCTCAATTAATATTTATTCAAGAGTAAGAAGACAGGAGTACAGTGGAAAAGTTTATTTCCACTACTCTATTTATAAGACAGTGCTATGGGTTAAATTTTATACCCCTCAAATTTCACGTTATTTAAAGTCCTAACCCCCAGGACTTCAGAATGTGACTATAGTTGGAGACAGGAATTTTAAGGGACCATTGAGTTAAAAATGAGGTCATTAGCATGGCACTAATCCAAAATGGCATGTGTTCTCTAAAGAGGGGGAGATTAAGACACATATACACACTGGAGGAAGACCATGTGACCACGGAAGGAGAAGGTGATTGTCTGTAAACCGAAGAGAGAGGTATTGGAAGAAATCAATCCAGCTGACACCTCAATCTCAGACTTCTAGCCTCCAGAACTGGGAAGAAACAAACTTCTGTTATTCAAACTGCCTGTTTAAGCCACCTGGTCCATGGAACTCAGGCTTAAGCAGCCCTAGCAAACTATACAGATTCAATTTAAGTGTATATTAGTCTTAGGTGGGGAATTTTTCACCCAAAAAAAATTATACAGCTTTCTATTCTAATGGTAATGTCTAATTGATCCTTCCCAAGAGCTCAGCTTTAGAATATTGAAGTCTCTTATATTTCAACCTGAATATGCCAGAATGGTAAAACTCTCCTAAAGAAATTTTCAGTCTCTTATGTTTAGAGCCATATAACAACCCTCTCCTGAATATGGCCTAGCATAAGAGTTCTCAGACTACATTAGATATGCTAAATAATGCTTTATCCTTTAAATATATGCATGCATATATTACAGTGAATATTAAAAATGGAGCTTACTAGTTATGCATTAGGCTAATGGTTTTCATCATTTTTACACAATAGCCATAAAAAAATTTTTTTCCAATCTAAATGTCATATAATTAGCATATAATATTTGTGATCAGTTCCCTTTGTGTTCCTTTACTGAACTGATTTGCCATCTGCTAGCTCACTAAAAAATCATCCATCCTTTCAGCCAGCCTACACTGTGCTTTTGTCTTGCCATCACTTTGAAATACTGATAGTACAAATATTATATATATATATATATATATTTCTTTTTTAACATCTTTATTGGAGTATAATTGCTTTACAATGGTGGGTTAGCTTCTGCTTTATAACAAAGTGAATCAGCTTTAAATATATATATTAGGCTCATATCTCCTCCCTCTTGCATCTCCCTCCCACCCTCCCTATCCCACCCTTCTAGGTTGTCACAAAGCACCTAGCTGGTCTCCCTGTGCTATGCGACTGCTTCACACTAGCTATCTATTTTACATTTGGTAGTGTATATAAGTCCATGCCACTCTTTCACTTTGTTGCAGCTTACCCTTCCCCCTCCCTATGTCCTCAAGTCCATTCTCTACATCTGCATCTTTATTCCTGTCCTGCCCCTAGGTTCTTC
>NC_041221.1:27145726-27146441 GCF_002837175.3 Physeter macrocephalus
TATGGTAGTTCTATTTTTAGTTTTTTAAGGAACCTCCATACTGTTCTCCATAGTGGTGCTATCAATTTACATTCCCACCACAGTGCAAGAGGGTTCCCTTTTCTCCACACCCACTCCAGCATTTATTGTTTGTAGATTTTTTGATGATGGCCATTCTGACTGGTGTGAGGTGATACTCCTTGTAGATTTGATTTGCATTTCTCTAATGATTAGTGATTCTTTCATGCGTTTATTGGCAATCTGTATATCTTCTTTGGAGAAACGTCTATTTATGTCTTCTGCCCATTTTTGTATTGGGTTGTTTGTTTTTTTAATATTGACCTGCATGAGCTGCTTGTAAATTTGGGGGATTAATCCTTTGTCTGTGGCTTCATTTGCAAATATTTTCTACCATTCTGAGGGTTGTCTTTTGTCTTGTTTATGTTTTCCTTGGCTATGCAAAAGCTTTTAAGTTTTATTAGGTCCCATTTGTTTATTTCAGTTTTTATTTACATTTCTCTAGGAGGTGGGTTAAAAAGGATCTTGCTGTGTTTTATGTCATAGAGTGTTCTCCCTATGTTTTCCTCTAAGAGTTTTATAGTGTCTGACCTTACATTTAGGTCTTTAATCCATTTTGAGTTTATTTTTGTGTATGGTGTTAGGGAGTGTTCTAATTTCATTCTTTCACATGTAGCTGTCCAGTTTTCCCAGCACCACTTATTGAAGAGGCTGCCTT
>NC_041221.1:27146602-27153493 GCF_002837175.3 Physeter macrocephalus
TTTTTTTGTTCTAGTTCTGTGAAAAATGCCATTGGTAGTTTGATAGGGATTACATTGAATCTGTAGATTGCTTCTGTGGTGTAGTCATTTTCACAACGTTGATTCTTCCAATCCGATAACATGGTATATCTCTCCATCTGTTTGTATCATCTTTAATTTCTTTCATCAGTGTCTTACAGTTTTCTGCATACAGGTCTTTTGTCTCCTTAGGTAGGTTTATTCCTAGGTATTTTCTCTTTTTGTTGACATGGTAAATGGGAGTGTTCCCTTAATTTCTCTTTCAGATTTTTCATCCTTAGTGTATAGGAAAGCAAGAGATTTCTGTGCATTAATTTTGCATCCTGCTACTCTACCAAATTCATTGATTAGCTCTAGTAGTTTTCTGGTAGCAAATTTAGGATTCTCTATGTATAGTATCATGTCATCTGCAAACAGTGACAGCTTTACTTTGGATTCCTTTTATTTCTTTTTCTTCTCCGATCGCTGTGGCTAAAACTTCCACAACTATGTTGAATAATAGCGGTGAGAGTGGGCAAACTCGTCTTGTTCCTGATCTTAGTGGAAATGATTTCAGTGTTTCACCATTGAGAATGATGTTAGCTGTGGGTTTGTCATATATGGCCTTTATTATGTTGAGATAAGTTCCCTCTTGCCTACGTTCTGGAGGGTTTTTATCATATATTGGTGTTTAATTTTGTCAAAAGCTTTTTCTGCATCTATTGAGATGATCATATGGTTTTTCCCCTTCAATTTGTTAATATGTTTTATCACATTGATTGATTTGCATATGTTGAAGAATCCTTGCATTCCTGGGATAAACCCCACTTGATCATGGTTATGATCCTTTTAATGTGCTGTTGGATTCTGTTTGCTAGTATTTTGTTGAGGATTTTTGCATCTATGTTCATCAGTGTTATTGACCTTTAGTTTTCTTTCTTTGTGACATCTTTGTCTGGTTTTGGTATCAGGGTGACGGTGGCCTTGTAGAATGAGTTTGGGAGTGTTCCTCCCTCTGCTATATTTTGGAAGAGTTTGAGAAGGATAGGTGTTAGCTCTTCTCTAAATGTTTGATAGAATTTGCCTGTGAAACCATCTGGTCCTGGGTTTCTGTTTGTTGGAAGATTTTCAATCATACTCTCAATTTCAGTACTTCTGATTGGTATGTTTATATTTTCTATTTCTTCCTGGTCCAGTCTCGGAAGATTGTGCTTTTCTATGAATTTGTCCACTTCCTCCAGGTTGTCCATTTTATTGGCATATAGTTGCTTGTAGTAATCTCTCATGATCCTTTGTATTTCGGCAGTGTCAGTTGTTACTTCTCCTCTTTCATTTCTAATTCAATTGATTTGAGTCTTCTCCCTTTTTTTCTTGATGAGTCTGACTAATGGTTTATCAGTTTTGTTTACCTTCTCAAAGAAACAACTTTTAGTTTTATTGATTTTTGTTGTCGTTTCCTTCATTTCTTTTTCATTTATTTCTGATCTGACCTTTAGAATTTCTTTCCTGCTGCTAACTTTGGGGGGGTGGTTTCTTCTTTTTCTAATTGTTTTAGGTGTAAGGTTAGGTTGTTTATTCGAGATGTTTCTTGTTTCTTGAGGTAGGATTGTATTGCTATAAACTTACCTCTTAGAACTTCTTTTGCTGCATCCCATAGGTTTTGGGTTGTCATGTTTTCATTGTCATTTGTTTCTAGGTATTTTTTAATTTACTCTTTGAGTTCTTCAGTGATCTCTTGGTTATTTAGTAGTGTATTGTTTAGCCTCCATGTGTTTGGTTGTGTTTTTTTTTACAGATTTTGTCCTGTAATTGATATCTAGTCTCATAGCATGTGGTCAGAAAAGATACTTGATATGATTTCAATTTTCTTAAATTTACCAAGGCTTGATTTGTGACCCAAGATATGATATATCCTGGAGAATGTTCCATGAGCACTTGAGAAGTGTATTCTGTTGTTTTTGGAATATCCTATAAACATCAATTAAGTCCATCTTGTTTAATGTATCATTTAAAGCTTGTGTTTCCTTCGTAATTTTCTGTCATGATGATCTTTCCTTTGGTAAAAGTGGGGTGTTAAACTCCCCTACTATGATTGTGTTATGGTCAATTTCCCATTTTATGGCTGTTAGCATTTGCCTTATGTATTGAAGTGCTCCTATGTTGGATGCATAAATACTTACAATTGTTATATCTTCTTCTTGGATTGATCATTATGTAGTGACCTTCTTTGTCTCTTGTGGTAGTCTTGATTTTAAAGCCTATTTTGTCTGATATGAAAATTGCTACTCCAGCTTTCTTTTGATTTCCATTTGCATGGCATATCTTTTTCCATCCCCTCACTTTTAGTCTTTATGTGTCCCTAGGTCTGAAGTGGGTCTCTTGTATACAGCATATATACGCGTCTTGTTTTTGTATCCATTCAGCCAGTCTATGTCTTTTGGTTGGAGCATTTAATCCAGTTACATTTTAGGTAGTTATAGATATGTATGTTCCTATTACCATTTTCTTAATTGTTTGGGGCTTGTTATTGTAGGTCTTTTCCTTCTCTTGTGTTTCCTGCCTAGAGAAGTTCCTTCAGCATTTGTAGTAAAGCTGTTTTGGCGGTGCTGAATTCTCTTAGCTTTTGCTTTTCTGTAAAGGTTTGAATTTCTCCATTGAATCTGAATGAGATCCTTGCTGGGTAAAGTAAACTTGGTTGTATATTTTTCCTTTCCATCCCTTTAAGTATGTCTTGCCATTCCCTCTGGCTTTCAGTTTTCTGCTGAAAGATCACCTGTTAACCTTATGGGGATTCCCTTGTATGTTATTCCTTGTTTTTCCCTTGTTGCTTTTAATATTTTTTCATTGTATTTAATTTTTGATAGTTTGATTACTATGTGTCTTGGCATGTTTCTCCTTGGATTTATCCTGTATGGGACTCTGTGCTTCCTGGACATGATTGACTATTTCCTTTCCCATGTTAGGGAAGTTTTCAAATGTAATCTCTTCAAATATTTTCTCAATTCCTTTCTTTTTCTCTTTTTCTTCTGGGACCCCTATAATTCGAATGTTGGTACAATTAATGTTGTCCCAGTGGTCTCTGACACAGTCCTCAATTCTTTTCATTATTTTTTCTTTATTCTGCTCTGCAGTAGTTATTTCCACTATTTTATCTTCCATGTCACATATCCGTTCTTCTGCCTCAGTTATTCTGCTATTGATTCCTTCTAGAGAATTTTTAATTTCATTTATTGTGTTGTTCATCATTTTTTGCTCTTTAGTTCTTCTAGGTAGTTGTTAAACGTTTCTTGTATTTTCTCCATTCTATTTCCAAGAGTTTTGATCATCTTTACTATCATTACTCTGAATTATTTTTCAGTTAGACTGCCTATTTCCTCTCCATTCGTTTGGTCTGGTGGGTTTTTACCTTGCTCCTTCATCTGCTGTGTGTTTCTCTGTCTTCTCATTTTGCTTAACTTAGTGTGTTCTGGGTCTCCTTTTTGCGGGCTGCAAGATCGTAGTTCCCATTGTTTTTGGTGTCTGCTCCCAGTGGCTAAGGTTGCTTCAGTGGGTTGTGTAGGCTTCCTGGTGGAGGGGTCTGGTACCTGTGTTCTGGTGGATGAGGCTGGATCTTGTGTTTCTGGTCGTCCGGACTGTGTCTGGTGGTGTGTTTGGGGATGTCTGTGACCTTATTATGATTTTAGGCAGCCTCTCTGCTAATGGGTGAGGTTGTGTTCCTGTCTTGCTAGTTGCTTGGCATAGAGTGTCCAGCACTGTAGCTTGCTGGCTGTTGAGTGGAGGTGGGTCTTAGCATTGAGATGGAGATCTCTGGGAGAGCTTTTGCCATTTGATACTACATGGAACTGAGACGTCTCTGGTGGACCAATATCCTGAACTTGGCTCTCCCACCTCAGAGGCGCAATCCTGACACCCGGCCAGAGCACCAAAACCCTGTCAGCCACACAGCTCAGAAGAAAAGGCAGAAAAAAAGAAAGAAAGAAAGAAAAACATAAAAATAAGTAAAATAAATTAAGTTACTAAAATAAAAAATAAATTATTAAAAATAAAATAATTTAAAAATAATAAAAAAGAATAAGAAAGAAGAGAGCAACCAAACCAAAAAACATATCTACCAATGATAACAAGCATTAAAAACTATAGGAAAAGAAAAAAACAGGACAAACAGAACCCTAGGACAAATAACTTAGTGTGTTCTGGGTCTCCTTTTTGCGGGCTGCAAGATCGTAGTTCCCATTGTTTTTGGTGTCTGCTCCCAGTGGCTAAGGTTGCTTCAGTGGGTTGTGTAGGCTTCCTGGTGGAGGGGTCTGGTACCTGTGTTCTGGTGGATGAGGCTGGATCTTGTGTTTCTGGTCGTCCGGACTGTGTCTGGTGGTGTGTTTGGGGATGTCTGTGACCTTATTATGATTTTAGGCAGCCTCTCTGCTAATGGGTGAGGTTGTGTTCCTGTCTTGCTAGTTGCTTGGCATAGAGTGTCCAGCACTGTAGCTTGCTGGCTGTTGAGTGGAGGTGGGTCTTAGCATTGAGATGGAGATCTCTGGGAGAGCTTTTGCCATTTGATACTACATGGAGCTGAGACGTCTCTGGTGGACCAATATCCTGAACTTGGCTCTCCCACCTCAGAGGCGCAGTCCTGACACCCGGCCAGAGCACCAAAACCCTGTCAGCCACACAGCTCAGAAGAAAAGGCAGAAAAAAAGAAAGAAAGAAAGAAAAACATAAAAATAAGTAAAATAAATTAAGTTACTAAAATAAAAAATAAATTATTAAAAATAAAATAATTAAAAAGTAATAAAAAAAGAATAAGAAAGAAGAGAGCAACCAAACCAAAAAACATATCTACCAATGATAACAAACATTAAAACTATACAAAAAAAAAAAAAAAAAACAGGACAAACAGAACCCTGGTGGTGTGTTTGGGGATGTCTGTGACCTTATTATGATTTTAGGCAGCCTCTCTGCTAATGGGTGAGGTTGTGTTCCTGTCTTGCTAGTTGCTTGGCATAGAGTGTCCAGCACTGTAGCTTGCTGGCTGTTGAGTGGAGGTGGGTCTTAGCATTGAGATGGAGATCTCTGGGAGAGCTTTTGCCATTTGATACTACATGGAACTGAGACGTCTCTGGTGGACCAATATCCTGAACTTGGCTCTCCCACCTCAGAGGCGCAGTCCTGACACCCGGCCAGAGCACCAAAACCCTGTCAGCCACACAGCTCAGAAGAAAAGGCAGAAAAAAAGAAAGAAAGAAAGAAAAACATAAAAATAAGTAAAATAAATTAAGTTACTAAAATAAAAAATAAATTATTAAAAATAAAATAATTTAAAAATAATAAAAAAGAATAAGAAAGAAGAGAGCAACCAAACCAAAAAACATATCTACCAATGATAACAAACATTAAAACTATACAAAAAAAAAAAAAAAAAACAGGACAAACAGAACCCTAGGACAAATGGTAAAAGCAAAGCTATATAGTCAAAATCACACAAAGAAGCTTACACATGCACACTCACAAAAAGAAATAAAGGGAAAATATATAAATATATATGTATATAAATAAAAGGAAGAGAGCAACCAAATCAATAAACAAATCTTCCAATGATAATAACCTCTAAATACTAAACTAAGATAAACTTCAGACCGGAAACAAATTAGATGTAGATAGCAAGCCCCAAGTCTACAGTTGCTCCCAAACTCCACTGCTTCAATTGTGGCATGATTCGTTGTCTATTCAGGTATTCCACAGATGCAGGTACATCAAGTTGATTGTGGAGATTTAATCCGCTGCTCCTGAGGCTGCTGGAGGGGTCTGGTACCTGTGTTCTGGTGGATGAGGCTGGATCTTGTGTTTCTGGTCGTCCGGACTGTGTCTGGTGGTGTGTTTGGGGATGTCTGTGACCTTATTATGATTTTAGGCAGCCTCTCTGCTAATGGGTGAGGTTGTGTTCCTGTCTTGCTAGTTGCTTGGCATAGAGTGTCCAGCACTGTAGCTTGCTGGCTGTTGAGTGGAGGTGGGTCTTAGCATTGAGATGGAGATCTCTGGGAGAGCTTTTGCCATTTGATACTACATGGAGCTGAGACGTCTCTGGTGGACCAATATCCTGAACTTGGCTCTCCCACCTCAGAGGCGCAGTCCTGACACCCGGCCAGAGCACCAAAACCCTGTCAGCCACACAGCTCAGAAGAAAAGGCAGAAAAAAAGAAAGAAAGAAAGAAAAACATAAAAATAAGTAAAATAAATTAAGTTACTAAAATAAAAAATAAATTATTAAAAATAAAATAATTTAAAAATAATAAAAAAGAATAAGAAAGAAGAGAGCAACCAAACCAAAAAACATATCTACCAATGATAACAAACATTAAAACTATACAAAAAAAAAAAAAAAAAACAGGACAAACAGAACCCTAGGACAAATGGTAAAAGCAAAGCTATATAGTCAAAATCACACAAAGAAGCTTATACATGCACACTCACAAAAAGAAATAAAGGGAAAATATATAAATATATATGTATATAAATAAAAGGAAGAGAGCAACCAAATCAATAAACAAATCTTCCAATGATAATAACCTCTAAATACTAAACTAAGATAAACTTCAGACCAGAAACAAATTAGATGTAGATAGCAAGCCCCAAGTCTACAGTTGCTCCCAAACTCCACTGCTTCAATTGTGGCATGATTCGTTGTCTATTCAGGTATTCCACAGATGCAGGTACATCAAGTTGATTGTGGAGATTTAATCCGCTGCTCCTGAGGCTGCTGGGAGAGATTTCCCTTTCTCTTTTTTGTTCGCACAGCTACTGGGGTTCAGCTTTGGATTTGGCCCTGCCTCTGTGTGTAGGTTGCCTGAAGGCATCTGTTCTTCTCTCAGACAGGACGGGGTTAAAGGAGTGGCTGAT
>NC_041221.1:27153563-27165541 GCF_002837175.3 Physeter macrocephalus
GAGAGTGACCTGTGCTCGCACACAGGCTTCTTGGTGGCGGCAGCAGCGGCCTTAGCGTCTCATGCCCGTCTCTGGGGTCCGCGCTGATAGCCGCGGCTCGCGCCCGTCTCTGGAGCTCTTTTAGGCGGTGCACTTAATCCCCTCTCCTCGCGCACCCAGAAACAATGGTCTCTTGCCTCTTAGGCAGTTCCAGACATTTCCAGGACTCCCTCCCGGCTAGCTGTGACGCACTAACCCCCTCAGGCTGTGTTCACACAGCCAACCCCAGGCCTCTCCCTGGGGTCTGACCTCCAAAGACTAAGCCTCAGCATCCAGCCCCCAGCTGCCCTGACATGTGAGCAGACAAGCCTCTCGGGCTGGTGAGTCCTGGTTGGCGGGGACCCTCTGTGCAGGAATCTCCCAGCTTTGCCCTCTGCACCCCTGTTGCTGTGCTTTCCTCCGTGGCTCTGAGGCTTCCCCCCTGCACACGCCCCATCCCCGCCAGTAAGGGGCTTCCTAGTGCGTGGAAACTTTTCCTCCCTCACAGCTCCCTCCCAGAGGTGCAGGTCTTGTCCCTATTCTTTTGTCTCTTTTTTCTTTTGCCCTACCCAGGTATGTGGGTAGTTTCTTGTTTTGTGGGAGGTCTGAGGTCTTCTGCCAGTTTTCAGCAGGTGTTCTGTAGGAGTTGTTCCACGTGTAGATGTATTTCTGATGTATTTGTGGGGAGGAAGGTGATCTCCACTTCTTACTCCTCCGTCATCTTGAAGATCTCTCCCAAATATTATACCTTGAATGCCATTGAATCAATCATTATGCAGTGGCCCAGGCATTTGCCAGGTTTGAGGCATTTCACCAATTTCTTGATAACTGGAAATACACAGCTTTGTGTCCAACTCAATCTGATTCTTCGGTGCATGAGTCGGTGTTTATTGATATACTCAAGATCAAGGCTGAGAAGGAACATGTTAGACTTGAAGCAAACTCCTCCATTTAAGTCTATCATCAACAGTGAGGCACATAAGGAAGGTCAGGAAGCTGAAGCCCAGGAAATAAGGAGAATGAGCAAAAGGCTGGGACGAGAATACACCGATGTTCAATAGCAACATACACACACATCTTTGCTTTTCTGTGCCTCAAGCTACATGTCTACAAAATTAGAGATGTAGAGATGTTGGACTGAGATCCCATCCAGTCAAATGTTGGAGGCTGTCAGCATTTAGAGAATGGGAGAGGGTCAAAATAAGAAATGCATGTGCTGGGCTTCCCTGGTTGTGCAGTGGTTGAGAATCCACCTGCCAATGCCAGGGACATGGGTTCGAGCCCTGGTCTGGGAAGATCCCACCTGCCACGGAGCAACTAAGCCCATGAGCCACAACTACTGAGCCCGCACGCTGCAACTACTGAAGCCCGCACTCCTAGAGCCCGTGCTCCACAGCAAGAGAAGCCACCGCAGTGAGAAGCCCGCGCACCTCAACAAAGATTAGCCCCCACTTGCCACAACTAGAGAAAGCCGTGCAGCAATGATGACCCAACACAGCCAAAAATAAATAAATAAAATAAATAAATTTATAAAATTTTTATTTAAAATTTATAAATTTTTTATTAAAAATTTATAAATTTTTTGTTAAAAATAAATTGCATATACTTTTCTGGTTATGACCCAATATGTGGATTGCCTATGAGAGCATATTTGTTAAACCCAGGGCCTTTAGGATCAGGCAGACCTGTGTTCAAATCCTGACTCTGTTATTCTGTTACTAACTGATTTTGGACAAGTTACCAGTATCTCTCAGCTGCAAGTTCCTCATCATGAGGATGATAAAAGTCCATGCATGCTTCATAGTAAATATTTTTTTAATATTAAATTAGATAATACACTTAAGTCCTTGTAAATATATGTGCAATAATATTAAATATTATCATTATTGTATTATTATTTTTGTTATGCCCCTTTTTAAATAATATTGATGTAAGGATGGCACTCAATTGGAACTAGGTCTTGTTAGGCACCATTTTATAAAGAATTTTGTTTACCCTTGGTTTCAGCTTACTGGTTCAAAAGACAATGATTTCACCCAGTTCAGATCTTCTCATAAATAAGACACAGAGCAATTATTCTATTGCAGGGCTTATAAAGACGGGAAGGTATTAGTCTAAAATGAACTCCTTCTGCAGAATTCAATATATATAAGGATCTAACCACCTATGCAATTGATTTAAACAGAGACATGTAGGTAGACACACGTACATACAACACACATGATCACAACAACTATAGCTAATGGGCACATGATGATGCAGAGTGGTCCTGAAACTAATCAGCAATACTTCCCAATTACTTCATTAGAAAGTTCTTGATCACGAAAGGAGAGGGAGAGGCTCTGTCCTTCTGATGTTGGTTTCCGCATCGTCCTCTGACTCATTACCGCAGCCAACATTAACACGTCTATGTGAGTCACCCTACTTAACGCAGAATCAGTCACTTCAAAAATGAGCAATTGCACACTAACTGCAGGGGATCCGAGGTCCCCTGAGCTTATCCTGCACACACGTCTTTGGAGTCCTTCTCTGGCTCTAGATAGTTCTCTGTTTTCTCTTTCATGTGTATGGGAAGCACTGGCATGGGGGTGGAGCATCACTCTCTGTCAATGTGCATTCAGGCTGTGGGTGTGTTGTTAACAAAGCCTACTATAAAAACTCCTACAAAAAATATCTACTGTGTTTTTCTTGCTGGCTTTAGATGTGAAAAGGGATAACTTTGAACCTGGGAAGTAGTAGCACGTTACTCATGTAACCTTTGTTTCTGGTATTCCACCTCTTTCAGAGTCACCCTCTCTCACTAGGACCAGGAACTTGGTTTAAACATTATCCTTTGGCAGTCAAAGCAGGGGTTCTATTCTGTATCTTTTCTGTGGCCAATTACACGTCAATTATTATGTATCTCTTTGTGTCAATCTTTAGTTTATGCTTGTTTTTCTTTAAATAAAAATTTTGTTCTAAAGCTTAATGGTGAGATCCAAGGTACCACTTTCCATTTAGTGCCTTCAAAGAATTAAGCCGAGTGATAGGTGAGCTTGTTGTCCTGCCATGACGAAACTAAAACAGTGATTATCCATAACTGTCCTTTCAGCCTGACCCGACCTGAGCACAGTGGCCTGAAATAGTCTGCAAGCTTGCTTGATTTACAGTAAATTACACCCATTGGTTCCCTTCAATATACTCATCTAGACCACTGCAAGGCACTCACTCATTTTTGCTGAGCCGTATTAGACACTGTCAATGTCTCCAGATTAGACTAAGGTAGCTAGAAGCCAATTGGAATGGTATTCTATAGTTCTGTTATTCTCTGCTCAAAAGAGCATATGCAAGTCCATTTATTACCACACTGATCTTACCTCTTGTTTTAGATTTCCATTGCTGCTCTAACAAATTATCACAAACTTTGTGGTTTAAAACAACACAGATTTATTTATTTATGTTTTTACAGTTCTGCAAATCAGAAGTCTGAAACAGGTCTCACTGGGCTAATATCAAGGCGTTGACAGGGTGCATCCTTGCTAGAAGCGCTGGAGGAATCTGTTTCCTTGCCTTATCTGTCACTTCCCTTGGCTCATGAACCCTCTCCATTTTCAAAGCCAGTAATAGTGGGCTGAGTCCCTCTCAAGTCTATGTGTCTCGAGTTCATTTCCTCTCTCTTCCCCTTTTAAGGACCTTCGTGATCACATCGGACTAAAACAAAAAATCCAAGATAATATCCCTTTTTAAGGTCAGCTGATTAGCAAACTTAATTCTATCTGCAATCTTAATTTCCCTATGTCTTGTAACCTAACATATTCACAGGTTCTGGGGATTCGAATGTGAACATCTTTGGGTGGGGGGCATTGCCCACCATATCTTTTTATGTGTGTGATTAATTATTTTAAAAGTTTAAGTAGTTTTGATACCCCAGTTCTAGGGAGAAGCAAACACAAAGAGTTTTATCTAAAATGAACAAACTATTTCAAAAAACAGTGCAGGGAAGCCTGGATCCCTTTATAATTGCCTTTGGATAGAAGTGATTTATAGAGATGAAGTCAAGTCATAATTTCATTCCCTCAATGACAGTGGATTCAACCAGCTGATTGCTCTCTCCCTATAGGAATATGAAGTATCAAGTTATCATAATTTTTTGAAAATGTTTTTGCAAAGGAACTTTGCAAAGTTTTAATAATCGCAGTTTTATTAGTTGCACTAAAGTGACAGTCATTTTTCTTAAGAAAGTAACTCTAAGTTTGAGTGTGACTTCTCTGAGAACAATAGCTTGTCAAAGCTTATTCCTATCTTTTTTTGAGAAAAAAATTTAAAACCCTTTACTGAGTGTTGAGTTTTCAGGGAGACAGTAAGACTCTACTTTGAAAGGTAGAGTTTGAGTGAGGGTCTCCCAATACAGAAGAAAAACTTTTAAAGTACTCTAAAATTAGCATAGTCCATGTGAATGAGTACATATTACAGCATTAAACCTATCGGCAAAGACTGAGGTTTCTAGAAAGAAGCATGAAGTATATAACATTTAAAAGTCTATATTTACTGGGAAACTTTAATTTTGAAAATAAAAAGGAAATTGCAAATGATATTAAAATACCAAGGACAGGAAGTCTAATTCAGACCATAAGCACATGAAATTTAAATTTGACACTGCTAATCATTCTTTGTATGTATGTATAACACGTTGTCATAGAAGCTTCATGGTTTGAAAAGAAATTCAGAAGATTTGAAATTAAACAAATACTTGCTCATTTACCAACTTCCACCCTGAAGGTGTATAGCCTGGCTAATGAATTTGTGCTCAGTGGTTTGACATTTATCAAGATCCTGAAAGTAAAACCCTCTCTCTCATTATGATCTTGTCCTACAATTCGAAACACACACAGGAACCATTGTCCTGATATCAGTTGGAATATTTTTACTTTAAAGTAAAACCTTCAGAAAGGTAGGTAGTATATCTAGAAAAAAAAAATGTTTGTACTCTCTTCCTACTCATAATTTATGAAGTGACAGGACCCTTCTCACTTCCTCCCCAGCAGCTACTTCATCCATGCTTGATATCTGCCCAAAACTAATCTATGTCTTTGATCAAGTATAGTCCTTTAGGAAGTACCTTTTTCAACATGAAATATTCCTGAGGTTGTATGGCACAATCATAAGATAAATGAAAATAAGAATAATAAATTAATAATAATAATAATTAAAATTTGCTGAATGGCTAACATTTAACTGTCACTGTGTTAACATAGTAATCTTGTCCTCAGATCTTCCCTATTTTCTCTGAGACAGGTTTCATTAAGGCTCTTGGCTGCAAACAAAAGAAATCAATCTGACTGTTTTTTGTTTAGTTTTGTTCTCTTTGGTCGAGAGGCATGTGGGATATTAGTTCCCCGTGTCCCCTGCAGTGGAAACGCAGAGTCTTAACCACTGGACCACAAGGGAAGTCCCACAATCTGAATGTTTCAAGTAGGAAAGCAATGTTCATAGAAACCAACCTAGGGAGAGCACAACTGAAAATGCTGGGTAAAACTTAAAATATAAATATATATTTTTAAAATATTAATGAGCTTTTTGGAAATAACAATACAGAACAAATTCATAGGTAGTTGATCATAAGGATTCACTGTTCAGGACAGGATTTATGGTGATCTATAGTAACTTAAAGATTGTTTATGAAGGGACATAGGGAAAGAAAAGAAAGTGAAAGAAGGAAGGAAGGGAGGGAGAGAGAGAGAGAGAGGAAGAGAGGAAGGAAGGAAGGAGGAAAAGGATTGGAAAACACTTATTGGCCACTGATATAAGTGTCTTCATAACACACCCAAATCAATCTACAGATTAATTTGTCTGTAGACAAGTTATTAGAATAAGTAAGATTTTAATGAGGCTCTGTAAAATGACATACTACCTTGGCAACAAATGGTGCTGGGAAAACTGGATATCCATATGCAAAAGAATGAAGTTGAACCTTCACCTTACACCATATATAAAAAATTAACTAAAATGAATCAAAAGACCTTAACTTAAAAGCTAAAACTATAAAACTTTTAGAAGAAGACTTTAGGGGGAAATCCTGATGACTTTAGATTTGCAGCAATTTCATGGATATGACACCAAAAGCACAGGCAACAACAACAACAGCAAGAAAACTAGGTAAATTGAATTACATCAAAGTTAAAAATTTTTGCGCATCAAGGAACACAATCAACAGAGTGAAAAAGCAACCTATGGAATGGGAGAAAATATTTGCAAATCATATATCTCATAAGGGATTAATATCCAGAATATATAAACAACTCCTAAAATTCAACAACAAAAAACAAACCTGATTATATAATGTGCAGAGTACTTAAAAAAGACATTTCTCCAAAGATAGACAAATGGTCAATAAACACATAAAAAGATGCTCAATGTCATTACTTACTAGAGAAATGTAAAGCAAAATTATAATGACTTACAACTTCACATCCCCTGGGATGGCTATATTTTTTTAAAAATTGTGAGTATGCGGAGAAATTAGAACATGTGCATTGCTGGTAGGAATATAGAATGGTGCAGCTTCTGTGGAAAAAAGTTTGGTGGTTCCTCAGCAAGTTAAATGTAGAACTACTATATGACCCAGATGTTTCCACTCCTAGGTATATCCAAAATAATTGAAAGCAGGGTCTTGATCAATGTTCATAGTGACATTATTCATAGAAGTCAAAGGGTGGAGACAATCAAATGTCCATCAACAGATCACTTGATAAACAAAATATGGATAGACTCTCTCTCTCTCTCTCTCTCTATATATATATATATATCCCACATTTTATTTAATTATTTAATTATATATGTATTTATTTAAATTTATGATAAATTTAATTATATGTATAATGAAATTATATATATGAGTCTTTTTTTAACGTCTTTATTGGAGTATAATTGCTTTACAATGGTGTGTTAGTTTCTGCTTTAAAACAAGGTGAATCAGCTATACACATACATATATCCCCATATCTCCTCCCTTTTGCATTTCCCTCCCACCCTCCCTATCCCACCCCTCTAGGTGGTCACAAAGCACTGAGCTGATCTCCCTGTGCAATGAGGCTGCTTCCCACTAGCTGTCTATTTTACATTTGGTAGTATATATAAGTCCATGCCACTCTCTCACTTCATCCCAGCTTACCCTTCCCCCTCTCCGAGTCTTATTCAACCATTAAAAGGAAGGAAATTTTTCCTATTCTAGGTACCTCAAATAAGGCCATAAATGGAATCCTATAATATTTGTCCTTCTTTGTATGGCTAATTTCACTTAGCGTAATATTAGTTTTCAAGGCAGGATAGAAGCCTAAGAACAAAGGAGGTTTGGGCTTTTGCTTTTCTTTGTCTTTAGTGGGGAATCATCTTTTCATTATAGCTGAAGACCTGTGGCTTTAAGGAGCCATATCTACTCCCACAATCACATCTTAAGCCCCTCTCTCTTTACAAACTGGCACCCATACATGGAGGGCAAGGAGAGACTGAAGAAAAAGGCAAGTTGCTCCAACCTATTAAGTGGCAGGTTTAACAAGAAAGGTAACTTACATAGGAGGCTTGTCTTGGGTTGCTGCAAGAAGAGTCAATCTCCACACCTGCCACCAGAATCTTAAAAGTTTATATAGAGACCTTCACTGGGTTCAGTCACATAGACTATCCAGATGGTCTCTCAAGGCTGCAGCCTTGAAAATGGCTCCCACTGTAAGAACAGTGGGCAGAACATACATTC
The DNA here is from genome assembly GCF_002837175.3 of Physeter macrocephalus. Classification (NCBI taxonomy): domain Eukaryota; kingdom Metazoa; phylum Chordata; class Mammalia; order Artiodactyla; family Physeteridae; genus Physeter; species Physeter macrocephalus. The sequence continues at coordinate 27,161,311 of NC_041221.1, forward strand.
TAAGGACGGGGTAGCGGGTGAGAAGCCTTGATTGTCCAAATTCAGCTCTTGGGTCAACGGGCAGTCACATCTGCTCGATGACGTCCTCCAAAACACACACACACGCACATTTTTTTTACTGTTTTTTTTTTGTTTTGGTTGCTTTTCTTTTTTTTTTCTACAATAATAGAGACACTGCCTTCGGGATATTATTATGTGAAAACATTGGTTTCTTATTTACAACTCCTTTTTACATGTAGACACTTTAAGTGTTACTAATTACAGAAAATAAAATCATTTGCACTATGTATTATGCAATGTTGTATATCTAGATATACATATATGTGCATATATAGGTATACATACACATATATATGTGCGCATGTTATCAGCACATATTGGGCCCAAAGTGATTAATGGTAGCTTCTAGATGAGTGTCACCTTGTTGATGGTAATGATGTCACCTTGTGAACATTGTGAAGCTGTACAAATTGTGCTCTCCTCAGCATAAACATATACATTAGAAGTCTGGTCCTAGCAAAGAAGATGCGGGAGCCACCCTTGAGTGAGGGAGTGGCGGCAACGCACAGCCTCAGCCATGGAGGGAAGCCAAAGACTTGCATGGAAACCAGTTGTTAAAGGCTCGTGACACTCAAACTGTACTCCAGGCAAATTCATACGCCAAGATTAATACTCGGTGAAAAGAGACCCAAATCATGATACCTGCACCTTAGTGCAGACAAGGTATCACGATATAGCAATATTACAGAAAAGCTCCCCATCCATTGTTATCCCCAGAAAGGAGAACCTGGACCATGTCCTCAGAAGTGACTGCACAGCTTTTCTATTCCATTCTACATAAACATGGTGATAAAGGGCATGTCGTTCAATTATGGAATGAGGGCAGCATTGCACATTACTTGAGCAGAGCCTCTGGAAGTGGATTTATTATATTTAATTAGACTCAGAAACACTAAATGGGCCTTTCTGATGAGTGTCAGTTTACCATCTTTCCTCTTAGACTCTGCAGTAACTAACCTCTTTCAGTCACATAAAAAAACCAAAGCTGAAACCAAAGCTCATTCTTATTTATGACAACTTCAGAAAGAAAAACTGCACAATATTAGAGTTATAGAAACAAATGAGTAACTTCTATTTGAAGCTAATGTCACTGAAAATATTTCCAAAATGAACGAGAATATCAATACTTTTAAATATGTTCTGAAAAAGTAATGTAACAACCAGTGAAAGCAAGTACATTTATTTTACGCTTCTCATTAAAATTTAATTTATTAAAAACTAAAATGCTAGGGAGGTAATTTTATATACATATATACGTATATTCTAAACTGAAATTTACCTACAAGCACTGTGTAAGACTTTGTATCATGTGGAGAGGATTCTAGAAGACTTCATTTAGGTTACACTATGTCTTCAGTTAAAATAGTACACTTTCTATAAACTACAAAAATAATTATAACAAAACGTAAGATCACCACAACCCTCCGAGTCTTCATGTCCCCACTCCTATAAATGTGTACATTTCATTGAATGTAAGTTTTACGTAAAAACTGAAATGCAGTATGGCTCTGTCTTTTTGAAAATACAAAGCTTGGGTGTCTTCCTCATGAATATATCTGATTTTCACTGATTTGGTGAAGAGGCAATGGGGACTCCTCACCCTACGCATGTTTCTAATTATTAGCAGCAGCCCTCAAGGTGTGCAGCTGAGGAACTCACAGAGCAGAGGAGGGAAACGTAGTTCCATTGATTTGTCGCGGTGAGCATTCTAGCTCACCTGTGCTGCTCTAGTGAGATGTGCTTAGCTGACTCCTCTTTTGATCTTTACAAAGTGAAGATGCTTGCTACCTGCTAAAGCATTTCGGCTTTCCTGAAATGTAGAGTCAGGGAAAGATTTCAGCCAGTGTCTTATTCATCTGTTTCCAAAAAAGCTATCAGGTTAAGTCCTGGGTGGGTGAGTGAATCTAGATAAGCGTGAAAAGACAAAGTTTGGATACCTCATTCCTTCCTAGCAGAGAAGAGCGGACTGGGTTGTATAATTTTGAAAAGACATCACTACTAAGAGTATCTTTTACACTATTGTGAAATAGATGCCAAAAGCGGAAGCAGTTACAAGAGGGTAAGGCCAGAAGGCAAAGGAGGTCAACAGGCATAGTTAGAACAGCAAGTATGGGAGGCAACTGAGAAGTAGCCAAGAAATACAGTCACGGAAGCTTAGGCTGAGGTGCCACTTCCTTCTACTGTGTTCTGATCAGCAGTGAGGTCTGTCATAAGCATGTGTTACCAACAGGAGTGACATTTTGAATGACTGACGTATACATTTAAAGTAGACGCCTCTGACTCCCTCTATTATCTTTGATAGAAAGTACATTTGGTATCACTGTCTTTAAGAGAAGAAATAGTGAACTTACTGAGAATTGCCAGCAAGAGATTCTCCCTTGGAAGTACATCTGTCATGGACAATCCATGGAGAAAATTATTGAGAATTTCTATTTTGGAGGACATATGCCCTGGGGCCCCCAGAGACTTCTTAGTTTTTCCGTTGTATAACCCCAAAGAATGAAGTCACGTAGATCTCTACACACATTACCTGGCTATGTCAGCCTCTGTACAAACATATACTGCATCCAGATAATCATATGCATCTCCCAATAACCCACCCAAATGCTTTATATTCAGTTTTGCATATGGGGACGGGGCCATGGGGAGAGAGAATTAAGGTATCTAAGGAGAGAGAAATGTAGAGTAAAAATAAGGGACCTTAAGGTGAGCCAAAGTCAGGCTGAACAGCCTGAAATGAATGAACAACAAAGACAGCACATGAGCCTATTAGTGTAAGGCTCCGTTAAGCTCCATATTATGCTACGAAGCCATGCACTGTGAGATACTAGGTTAAAGCAAAACTGAAGATATCTCTCCTTAGAACTTGCAGAGGTGGGGTAGAATCAGAAGAGGGGAAAGAAAAGATCAAAGTAAAGATCAAGTCTGCCTCATCCAGGGATTTTACATCCTTGGGGAAGCAAAACTCCGTTACAGTTACATGGAGAAAGTGAATCTTTAGAAATACCTTTGTGAAAGCCTATGTAAGCGGGATGAGAGATTATAGGTAGAGCGATTTTTCAGGAAAAGGAGAGTGGCAGGGCTGGGAAAGAAAGCAGAGTGCCATTAAAAAGGTGAGGATTGCAGGGGAAGGATGCAAACCAGGCAATGAGAATTTCAAAACTGGCTCATTGTCTCATGGAGTTGTTAATGACTTAGTGGGTTACCTGTGTTTGACACATCCATTGTATAGGAGACAACTGGAGAGAGCAGTAATTAATCAAAATAAATTGTAACTGAATGCTACAATTTAAGGCGCAGGGGCACCTGGGACATATTTAAGCATAGAGAATCCTTCCAGTTCCGAAGTTCCAGGCAGACAATTCCCAACCCCCATTATACTTTCTGTCATCTTCTTCTCTTTCAACTGTTTCTGGATTTTTGGTCCTCATCACAGATCCACTGTCTCCCTCTTCTTTCTGATTCCTCTCTTCCTTACCTTTTCTATCAGTCAATCTCTCTCAAGAAATCTTAAGTTTTAGCAGATATTCCCTTAGAGCAATTTTCTACATCAAATTTTGGTGTGAGATGACAGAGAGAAGAGAACCCCTAATAACACCAGAGTGACTCACTGCTCAGTCCTGAGATGCTTTATTTGGAGAGTGGGCACTTTTGTCATCATTGAAAGATAGCCAGAAAAGGTTACATTTTGATTTATTCCAAGAGGAATAGTATTCTGGCACTGACTCATGATGGAAAGCTCTACCTATGTATCAGACACAGAGTTGGGCAAAATGAGAGATCAAAGGAAAAGGAGGTCAGGTTGCTGGATCAGAATGGATTCTTAGATGTAAATACTAGGATCCCCTCGCATTAGTTTAAGCAGAAAGAAAGTTACCAAACAATATTGGTAGTACGCAAGACTTTCCAGCAGGGTCAAGAAACACATTTGGAGGCTTATACAGCTACTTAAATGCCCAAGTCACACTGGCTGACTGGTTGCTGTCATCAATATCATAGGCACCTGAACTAGCATTGCTAATACTGAGCAGGGGATTCCTCTAGCAGGACCTCTCCAGTTGCTGCCTTGAAAAGATAGATATCCCCACCACATGGGTTCCTCCTTCAGCTCACTTCCTGCTGAAATAAAATTTTGGTCAGATGCTTCGCAATGATGAAGCCAATGTCATGT
>NC_041221.1:27166826-27172319 GCF_002837175.3 Physeter macrocephalus
AGTGGCTGTATCAATTTACATTCCCACCAGCAGTGCAAGAGGGTTCCCTTTTCTCCACACCCTCTCCAGCATTTATTGTTTCTAGAGTTTTTGATGATGGCCAATCTGACCGGTGTGAGATGATATCTCATTGTCGTTTTGATTTGCATTTCTCTAATGATTAATGATGTTGAGCATTCTTTCATGTGTTTGTTGGCCATCTGTGTATCTTCTTTGGAGAAATGTCTATTTAGTTCTTCTGCCCATTTTTGGATTGGGTTGTTTGTTTTTTTGTTATTGAGCTGCATGAGTTGCTTATAAATTTTGGATATTAATCCTTTGTCAGTTGCTTCATTTGCAAATATTTTCTCCCATTTGGAGGGTTGTCTTTTGGTCTTGTTTATGGTATCCTTTGCTGTGCAAAAGCTTTTAAGTTTCATTAGGTCCCATTTGTTTATTTTTGTTTTTATTTCCATTTCTCTAGGAGATGGGTCAAAAAGGATCTTTCAGCAAAGCATTTTTAAAAGCCAGGTGAGGGAGGGAGATGCTCTCAGGGCATGTGATCAGCTCATGCACAATTCTCTGATTGGCTGTTGGTGAGGTAACAGGGCAGTGTCACGGGGGTTAGCATTATCAATCCTTAGGATCCAGGAGGCCTGGGGCTGTGTGCTCATGGTCATCAAATAGTTCATGTCTTCCATTTGGTGGGGGGTTTTCACATCTGTAAAACAACTCAGGAAATGTGCATCAAGTACTGTTATGTAGGTACTTCAGAGAGGAGCTAAAGCAGAAGATATGGGGGAAGACCTGTCCCTGGAAGGCCCCGTAGGGTCCTGCTAAGTTAAACTGGATTCTATTTCCATTTTCATCAGCTCTATATTCCCCGAATTCCCTATTACTTAGATGAAATCCCGCTCAACTTGTTTTTAGCTACATCATTTGCCTCTTGCGCAACCAGTTCTTTCTCTAACCCAGTTTGGTTTGTGGACCCCAAATTGTCCACGCACTTGTAGGCTTGCGAACCTTGGCTTATGCTGTTTCCACTCTCTAGAATATCCTTCCAGATTTTCTGATTGAAAATAATCTACTAGTTCTTCAAAGGTAAGTCAAGTATAACCCTAAATATATTCCAACACGCCAGACCTAGGCATAACAATGGTTTCCTAAATGTGTGTGTATTACATTATAGCTCCATGATTTATTTACACATATGCCCCTTTCAACAATGTTTCAGCAGCATTGCCTTATTCATCTTTGAATCCCAAGTAATTAAAATTTGCTTTATCCATAGGACCTCATTAAATGTTTGATGACTGATTGATTCAATCCTTACATCCATCTTACATGTGAAACACCTTCAAAATAAGACTCTGGCCATATAACTACATAAATATTAAAATATTAAATATTTTGTGAATGTGATTTTGGAAACATCTTATTTTTACTAACTCATATGTCAAGAGGGGTTAGAGCAGGATTTCAGTATACCTAATTTCCAGGGGTACTTTAATTTGGGGTTCATTTTTAAACCTTGCCAATAGCATTGGTTGAGAAATTAACATATAGTTGATTATGTAAATCTGAATTCTCTTAAGACTGTCTTTCAGTTCATTTTTTGAATAAAGCTAGTACCTATCCAGAAATCTTATCATGGAAATCCATATAGACATTTGAAAACTGCGGTTTGGTATCCATATCATGAATGAAAGAAAAAATGAGTTAGAGATGCAAGGCTTGGATAAATCTTAATTGGAGAGTTTACTGGGCCAACTTTCCCATTCCAGTCTGATTCAATAGTCATATTGCAAAATAAAAGAGATTGAATTTCCCAGGACCAAATTAAGATTGTAAAGAAAATTACTGATATGTTCCTAATGTAGGGCTCTCGAAATGTGTTTAAATAGTAACATTATTTCATAAGGCAATGATATATCAACTGTTGGGCATTAAACTTAGATGTATAAAAGTTTAGAAACATCACTGTCTGAAGCCCTGTATTCCTATAATGAATTCCTGCCATCACCTCCACTTTCTGCAGAATTTAGAGAATAAGTAAACATCTTCAGAGTGTAGCCCATTCCTATGAGATGGAAATCTTTGAAGCCTTGGCAGGATTTCACCTTGATGCCTTTAACTCGAAAGCTGATTATGAGAGATTTCAATGGAGCTAGATATTAAATTAATGACTGCATTCATCACACCAAAGGGCTTTTTTCAATTAGGCAGAATTCAAGAATGGCTGGATTATTTTAAGAGTACCCTTATTCCATCTTTCAAGGTAAGTCTTGTGTTTGCAAACCTTGTTAAGCTTTACTACCTTTCTAATATGAGAAGGGAAGCAACGGGTAAAGGATAAAATGCAAATCTGAACAAAAGTCAGTTGGCTCAGTTTATACACTGAGGAACAGAAAGTTATTCCTGTGCTTCTGATTTAATTTAGACAAAAATAGAAGCATATGAAGGGGAAGGAGAAGACCTGGAATCTTTAAAGATCAAAGAGTCTAACATTTAAAAATAGGCACTTGAACTAGCATTGCTAATACTGAGCAGGGCATTCCTCTAGCAGGACCTGTCCAGTTGCTGCCTTGAAAAGATAGATATCGCCACCACATGGGTTCCTCCCTCCTCAGCTCACTTCCTGCTGAAATAAAATTTTGGTCAGATGCTTCGAAATGATGGAGCCAATGTCATGTGCTAAGTCCCAGCTGCAAAGGAAATGGGAAAGTGAGTTATATTAGCTATATATCAATAGTTATATTAGTTCGCTAGGGCTAACAGAACATCACAAACTAGGTGGCTTAAACAACAGAAATATATTGTCTTGTATTTCTGGAGGCCAGAAGGCTGAGATCAAGGTGTTCTAGGGTTGGTTCTTTCTGAGCACTGTGAGGGAGGTATCTGTCAAGTCTTCACTCTTTGGCTTGTAGAGAGCCATCTTCCATCTGGGACTCTTCACAACATCTTCCCTCTGTGCAGGCCTGTCTCTGTGTCAAATTTCCCTTTTTTATAAGGGCACCAATCATAAAGAATGAAGATCCACCCTAATGATATCATTTTAACTTGAGCTCCTCTGTAAAGACTCTATTTCCAAATAAGGTCACATTCAGAGGTACTGAGGGTTAGGACTCAAACATATCTATTTTGGGGGTACACAATTCAATGCTTAATAAGAGTTGCATGTGATAAGCACTTTGTCTACAAAGCTCTCATTGTTTCTACACAATGAGAGCATAGTATTGTCTCCTACTCTCTCTTCCTACTGTTACAATCTTAGTGAAAACTCAAGCTCTCACACTGGTTACTACAGTAGTGTCTTATTTAATGTCCTTCCTTGATCATTGTATTTCCTCCAACTCACTCTACAAGATACTGCAACACAAATCCTCTTAATATTTAAACCTGGTAATGCCATTTTCCTAATAAAAGCAAAATAAAATGGTAAAAACACTCATGGCTCTGTATTGCTCATAATGTAAAGTCTAGATGTCCACATTCCTTTATGATATTAAAGCATTTGAGTGATTCAACACCAACTAACTTTTGACCTTATCATTTTCTTTGTGTTCACATCTATCTCCAGCTCTATTCAATTCTATATCCTGCTGTAATGGTCAGGCCACGTTAGGTTATGTTGCAGTAACAAACATATCTCCTCCCCCCAAAATCTCAGTGGATTAAATCAAATAAACTTTATTTCTTTTTCTAACTTCATGTCCCCTGTGGATTTGTTAAGAGAGTCTGCCGATCATAATCAATCAGGAAACTGGGTCAACAGAGCAGTCACCATGGCAAACATTATTAAGAAAGAATGTGGAGAATCATGCAATTGCCCTTAAAGTTTCACTTGTCCATCACATGAGCATACCCACCTTCTGCAGGGTGCAGAGTCCTACATGTGCAGGAAAAGCTGGAGCATTTATAATCAGAATTAATGACTTTTCCATCAGCCTAATTGAATTTCTTTCTTGGTTGTTGATAAACATTTCCCTCCTTTGAAATGCCTGCTTTCTCCATACAAACCTCAAAACCTACCCATGAAGATACCTGTCAAGTATTATCTCCCCCACAGAATGTCTCATTGAACTGCCTCCAATCTTATGTTAACTTCCCTTCTCCAAAGTCCTTGGTAATCAGAACCTCTCATAACACTCAGCACGAATTATCTTATGTTATAGTTACTTGAGTAATTTTATTTTCCCAACAAAACTACTTGCACTGGAGGCAGAATAAAATATCATTCATTGCAAAATTCATGGGACAAAAAACAAGTGTGATGCAACTTGCGTGCTGAACACTCTTTATTTGTTAGGTGGTAGAGGCTACCTTTATCATTGGATAGTAGCATTAAGATAATTTTTATTTTTATTTCATTTTTTTCTGCTTTCCTAAATTTCCAAACTTTGTAGAAATATATTTTTTCTTATTATAAAAATGCAATAACGAAAATTGCTCTTTAAAGTTGCATACAGGACTTCCCTGGTGGCACAGTGGTTAAGAATCTGCCTGCCAATGCAGGCGACATGGGTTCGAGCCCCGGTCCGGGAAGATCCCACATGCCGCGGAGCAACTAAGCCCGTGCGCCACAACTACTGAGCCTGCGCTCTAGAGCCCACGAGCCACAACTACTGACCCTGCGTGCTGCAACTACCGAAGCCCACGAGCCTAGAGCCCATGCTCCGCAGCAAGAGAAGCCACTGCAATGAGGAGCCCGCCCACCGCAACGAAGAGTAGACTCCGCTCGCTGCAAACAGAGAAAGCCCGCACGCGGCAACAGACCCAACGCAGCCAAAAATTAAATAAATAAAGTTGCAAACAAGTGAACAGAAGCAAAGCAAAAATGCCATTTTGAATAAAGCTTATTTTTCCTAAGGAACTGAGAAATCTGAGAAGATATAGCACAATGAACTATGTTGGCCATCCTCTTGATGCAGTTCTCACCTGAACTCACATTGTTTGATATTCACATCCTTAACTTATATAGTGTATATTTGAATAGTTCCTTAAAATACAGTTAGAGCTAGTTATACCTATTTTAGGTATTCACCATAGACATGTTAGGGTCCCAATGACGTCACTCAATTATTTTCATCAATTGTAAAATATGCTTTTTTAATATTCTAACTTCTTTGACAGCTGGATGTGTCTTATGGTCAGTTTCTTCCAGTTGCTACTGGCTATGCAACAGCTGACGTTGTCTGTAAATGCTTAAACTTGGTCAGAGTGGTTCAGTTATCAACTTAATTCAGTACTGTTCCTTTTTGGTAATACCTGTATGATTTTTACATTCATTTAAAATGCATTCTAAGGCTTCCCTGGCTGCGCAGTGGTTGAGAGTCCGCCTGCCGATGCAGGGGTCACAGGTTCATGCTCCGGTCCGGGAAGATCCCACATGCCGCAGAGCGGCTGGGCCCGTGAGCCATGGCCGCTGAGCCTGCGCGTCCGGAGCCTGTGCTCCGCAAAGGGAGAGGCCACAACAGTGAGAGGCCCGCGTACTGCAAAAAAAAAAAAAAAAAA
>NC_041221.1:27172341-27175819 GCF_002837175.3 Physeter macrocephalus
TCGTGCCCCGGTCCGGGAAGATCCCACATGCCGCAGAGCGGCTGGGCCCGTGAGCCATGGCCGCTGAGCCTGCGCGTCTGGAGCCTATGCTCCGCAAAGGGAGAGGCCACAACAGTGAGAGGCCCGCGTACTGCAAAAAAAAAAAAAAAAAAAATGCATTCTAAAAAATTACATTGTGATTCAGCATTGAATCATGAGTTTACTACTTAAGCTGCAAGGCACAGAAGCAGAATACTAGGGCTTACATTCTGTGAAAATGAAACTGATCATTGGAGGAATGACCACAATTCCATATTTTCTTTTTGTAACTTTATTTTTTCAGTTTTATTGAGATATAATTAAAATATTAAATTCTATAAGCTTAAAATATACAACACAATGACTTCATATATGTATACATTACATAATTATTACAATAAGCTTAGTTAACATCCATCAGCTCACATAGTATTTTTTCCTTGTGATGAGAACTTTTAAGATTTACTCTCTTATTTCACACCTAATCTCCCAATGCATCTCACCCTCTCCGTCCCCCCTGTGTCCACACATCCGTTCTCTACGTCTGCATCTCTATTCCTGCCCTGCAAATAGGTTCATCGGTACCATTTTTCTAGATTCCACAGATATGCCCTATGTAAAATAGATGGCTAGTGGGAACCTGCGGTACAGCACTGGGAGTTCAGCTCGGTGCTCTGTGAGGACCCAGACGTGTGGGATGGGGTGGTGGGAGGGAGGTCCATGAGGGAGGGGATACATCTGTACATATAGCTGATTCACTTCGTTGTACAGCAGAAACTAACACAACATGGTAAAGCAGCTATACTCCAATAAAAATACATAAAGCCTAAAAAAGAAAAAAGATCTACTCTCTTAGCAACTTTCAAATATATGAAACAATATTATTAGCTATAGTCATCATGCTGTACATTACATCCCCAGGACTTATTCATCTTACGAAGTTTGTACCTTTTGACCACCTTCACCTGTTTCGCCCACCCCTCCATCCCTTGCCTCTGGTAACCACAGATCTCATCTCTGTTTCTATGAATTTGGTCTTCTCAGATCCCACATATAATTTAAATCATGCAGTATTTATCTTTCTCTGTCTGACTTATTTCAGTTAGCGTAATGCCCTCAAGATCCATCCACATTGTCGCAATTGGCAAGATTTCCTTATTTTAAAAGGCTGAATAGTATTGCATCAAATATATCTATATAGGTCACAACTTCTTTATCTATTCATCCATCATTGAACCCTTAGGTTGTTTCCATGTCTTGGTTATTGTAAATAATGCTGCAATGAACATGGGGGTAAAAATATCTTTTCAGGATAGTGATTTTTTTCATTGGGATATACGCTCATAGATACCGTCTTGCAAAAAAAAGAAAAAAAGAAGAGCTTTATTGAATGTAAGGGAGGACAGAATCCACAGGAAGAAAAAGCTTTGTTTTTGTACATAAGGACTTCCCAGCACACTCCAAGCAGTGCAACTGAAGGCAAGATAAATGTCAGGTTATACCCCTAGAAAGGATCAAAAGAGATTTCAAACTAATGAGAGGCAGGTGTAAACAGTTAACAATTAAGTGTTAAAAAACTCTTACAAAAAGCATAAACGTCTTGATGAGAAGGTATGATTGTGTCATAGTTTATTTGGAAGTGGTTTTTTTTTTTCTAAGTGAAAATAAAACAAACTCACTCTTAACGATTCATGGCAGCTCACATTGAATGAAATACACTAACAGCCAACAGCTAAGGAGATATTTGAAGACTAATAGCCCTTTTTCTATTACTCTTGGAGGATGAGGAGTGTTCCAGGGCAGTATCAACATGCTGGATTCACCACAATGTCTCAAATTCAGCACAGTGAATTCTCCACAAAGCCTTCCTCTCCCTACTTCTCTGTCTCCGCTCTCTCATTTCTTGCTGGCCCTTTTTGGAGCATCTACTGTGAGTCCCATTTATGAGCATTCAGAAATCTACTTACCCTGCCTTCCAGGTCACAGGCTACACCTAGTTGTGCCCAGGGCTACCAAATATTGACTTGCAAATGTAAAACTGCCATCTCTATTCAAGGGTCATGATTCTCTGGGTGCTTCCACTAAAAATGGAATAAATATTTTTAAGTGACTGCATGATACTTTTCATCAAAAAAGGATTAATTTTCAACTGACAGTCTAAATGTTGACAATTCACCAAATTTTAGAGAGTTTTATGGTTTCTCTTTCATTTCCTCCATGATTAATTAAATGAAACTTACTTAGAGCACGCGGATTTTCGTCTTTCATGTAGCTTCACAGCACCAACAAAAAAGTTGCAATTCGTGGGCACTGATTGCCAAGAAGTATGCCTATCTCCTGAAAAAAGCAGTGTTGCAGTTTCTAATTTTTCCTTATCTTGTTTCCAGGCTTGTCTTACAAAGTACACACAGATGTTAAAATTACTGGGCTGGAAGAAGTGAGTGGTGGAAAATCCTACATACTCTATGTGCACCCTGCCTGAGGATCAAGGGAGAGAATTTGCTTAGCAAACAAACGCTTGGCTGTAGAACAAGCGTCGGAGCTATCATAGCATCACACTGGAGATCAAATGTTTAACTTAATAACTAGACCTGCAGCCTCAACCTGAATATTTTCTGCACCAAAACTGAATCCTCATTCAGTGCACTCAATCTAATCACCCTGCAAACATTTACTTCTGACGCAAAATCCTGAAAAGTAGAAGTGCAACAATCTCTCCAATACACATTCCACAAACAGAAAAGTATCAGAGGGAGAAAGGTACTAGAAACACCTTTCCTCATAATGATCTAAGCGTCAAAACACTGAAGAGGTGAATTTTATGTTGCATGAAAGTCAAAGAATGCAGTCATCCAAAAGATGAAACACAGACTGCTGATGCTGATTTTTATGCTGATGAAATTAAATACTCAGATCCAGTAAATACACATTTACTTTCTCTATTTGAATAGCCTCTGCTCTCTATCAATACCTTTCATCCCCCAATTTGAAGAAAGTCTTTCCAGAAATGGGCACTTGAAAAATTCTAAAAATAAATCAAACTCCAAAAGGCATTAAAGAGAAAGGAGATGATATTGTAGGAAAATGGAGAAAAGAACAAAAGTTTATAGAATCCTTGTTAAACATTTGTATTATTTCCCCCAATTTTCTGCCTGAGCAGCACCATTTGCTCTGCTCCTTGTCACCAGCCACGGTTTTTCTCCTCAGAAGCAACCCACCATTCTTCTCATGTCCTCAAGTTACTAAGAATACTAACTGTGGTTCTATACAGATATGGGCAATGATCCCAAATGCTTCTGCAGCTATAATATTTGTTAATATTAACATAAATAATAAATAATATAAATAATAATAATACCGTAATAACATGAATAACAACGTAACAAGAATAACATAAAAAATAAACATTTAGGGCTTCCCTGGTGGCGCAGTGGTTGGGAGTCCGCCTGCCGATGCAGGG
>NC_041221.1:27176253-27209506 GCF_002837175.3 Physeter macrocephalus
AAAAAAAAAAAAAAACATTTAAAAATAACCTTGGAAAAAAAAAGATTGTGTGAGGTAAAAAGACGTCTGCCTCATTCCAGCCCTACTACTTACTAGTGTATGATCTCAAGCAATCTAGTTAACTTCTCTGAGGATATTGCTTCATCTTTCAAGTCAGGATGATCATACATGCTTCATGGAGTTGCAGGGAGAATTATATTATTATAAAATACTTAACAAACTAGCACATAACACACGTGTTCAATTAAAAAACATATAGTTAAAACACCTCCATTCTTTATTCAGTTTTACTTGTAAGGTGTCTTTTCAGCTAAGACTTCTTGAAAAGCCCATCCTAGACTCGCCTCCTTAGATGTGTCTATGAAATGCGTAATTAAGTTCTCTGTTTACAAACATCCACTATCTCCTTTGGCAGAATCGGACCACAACAAAGGCAAAGGAGGGGGTAAGAGAGAAAAAAGGTTGGTCCATCTTAAAAACCTGGTAGAGAATGGCTTTCTGCCCTTTCCCAGATTCTGATAAACTACCCCAAGATCCAGCATCTAGGAAATGGAAGGAGTCTGTTCAGTTTGGGACACAACTTAGCTCTACCTGTGTCAGGGGCCCAGAATGAAGCAGACATTTGAAAAGCTCTTCAGGTGATACTGATGTATTGTCACCCTTGAGAACCCCTGACTCAAATGAAGAGTTAGCCACATGCAGAATTATTGTAGTTGATAATGACGATGCTACAATAGAGTATAAAGCAGAACACAGAGGAGAGAAGGGATTCCGCTGGGAGCATCCACAAAAGCTTCAAAGAGGAGATGACATTTAGGCTGAATTTCCGGGTGTGACCAGCCCAACAAGATACACCCAAGCAAGAAGTTCAGACTGAATAAATTTACCATTAAAGAAAAAAAAAAAAGTCTAGCTGGATATGAGACCTTGGTGTTTAGAATAACATTATCAGTTTATTTTTGAATCGATGTAAGTTTCAGAGATATTAAGAAGACATTAAGGCATTGGCCTCAGGCAAAATGTAAACTCCTTTCCCAGACACCTGGCAAAAGAAAAAAGATCATTTCCACTTATAGCTCTTCATAGAATACTTCTGTTAGAGCTGTAATGGTTTCGAAGGTACCTAGACAAAATAAAGACCTGCAGGCTCCTTGAGGGACAATTAGCAGAAAACCACCAGTCTCTGTGGTGCTCCCATTACCATAAATCAATCCTGGCGACCCAGCTCCCTCCACCCTGTCTCTCTGCCCTGGCATCCTTGGATAAGGTCATATTAGGTCTCTCTGTGTCTTCTCCAAATTTGGCTGCTCTGAATACCTCCCACCAAGGCCGAGCATGTTACTGTCCTTGCCAATTAGACACTTCTTTTCTAGATGATGGCTGCCTCTTGGGGTCACTGTTGATGTTCTGGGGTCACGGCTGCCATCTTTGCCTCAGCCACCAGCAGGCATGGGGCACTGCTGTGACTGAGCTGGGACAGGGCCACTCTCTTTTCAGTTTGGGGGTCTTACTCTAGTCCAGAGTATCAGCTATATTAATATCCCCAGCTCCTCGTCACCTCTGTCCCACTTCCATATCTTTCTTTCTGGGGACAGCTTGCCCCACCTGTCCATATATCTCCCTACTTGGTCCACACTTCAGAAAAGACAATAGTTTCCTGCTTCTTCCTAGACTTCTACTTCTTGATAAATGTCCCCTTCCTCACTTTCTTTCATGTCTCAAGATCATTTCTTCATACATCTATGAGTGACAGTGCACTTAAAAACAGTAAGAAATCTGAAAATGTTTCATGAATCCAAAAATGGTTATTTTTTCTAATATTCCTATTAAAACAAACATTTCACTCTCCTTTTGCCAAAAACTAACGAAAATTTTAAACGTATGTATCAGACATCAATGCAAGGTGACTATAGCATACCCTAAATGTTTAAGAAATTCACAGGATATCTTTTATTTTCTTTTTGGTGTAGCATATGGTTAAATTGTGTCTTCATTTTTGCTATTATTGATTTCTGTTATAAGATGTTAAGGGGTGTTTATATGATAAGTTGCCCTATAAATGGCTTTGTACTCAGACAATGAAATGAGAAATGTTCACCTATAACCATAGTCCAGATGCTTTCTTGAAGATGCTGGAAGATGTTACACTTAATGCTGTCAAAAAACTTTGTTTCAGGAAAAAAAAAAACAAAAAAACAACACAACAACCAGGACTTCCCTGGCCATCCAGTGGTTACGACTTTGCCTTCCAATGCAGGGGGTGCGGGTTAGATCTCTGGTCGGGGAGGTAAGACCCTACATGCCTTGTGGCCAAAAACCCAAAACATAAAACAGAAGCAATATTGTAACAAACTCAATAAAAACTTAAAAAAAATAATGGTCCACATCAAAAAAAAAAAAAATCAAAAACACAACAACCAATTTGTTCTCTTTAATTGACATAGCTTGTCTTACGAAACCAGTGTCATACAAACTCTAAAACTGCATGAAAGAAAATGCAATTGCCACAGCAGGCGGGGGAAAATAAAAACCTAAGAGAAAATCCTAATAGTGAAATATTTAAATTCTGATTTAAATTTTGATTAATCAATTTTTACCCAGTTGTTGACATTAAACTCAGTGTTAGCACTGTGTAATTTACAGCCACCAATATAACTCGTATGTAATGCCCAGATACTTTGATGGCCAGAGTTAAATTATTTTTCACTTACTTATTTGCCAGATCTCTTCTTGGATTATTTCAAACTAGATGGATTGCTTAAGCTGCAGGTGCACTGAAAAGACTGAGAAGACTCTAGAGCCACAGCATGCCATAACTTTTAACATTTTAAGAAATCCTTCCTCTTACAGAAACAGTGACCTCACCATGAAGAGCAGAATAGAGGAATTGGTTTGTCATAAAAAGCCTGCTTTTATCTGAGAAAATAATCAAAAACAGTGAATCAATAGTTATTTGGCTATTATTTCACTTAAAAGTATGTGAAAATCTATTCTTGTTTCCTCTTTTCATGGTTCAACACGCTGAAAGAAGCCTATCCCGGGATTCTGAAGCATAATGATAAAATGTATTGTCCAAATAATGTAAGAAACATACCAAGTCCTTGTTTCTTTTCTAAACTGAGAACCTTCCTACCATATACGGCTAGGTTTTGAACTGACAGAGAAAAGTAAATCATTGCAGATCCCTTCTTAATGGAACAAGGAAAGGGTAAAGGAAGACGTGACTTAATAGAGGCTTGGCGTCATCTCCTAAAAGTGCAATTTCCTTCTCTATCTGCAGATCCCAAGGGATGACTATAATGCCAGTTATGAGAGATGGAATAATAATAAAAACTAACATAGAGAGTGCTCCATATTACATTAACTAGTGCATTATTCATTTAATATATTTAATATAGAGAGGAGAAAAACTTAAATGAATACTGAGTGAGCCGGTGGCCAATGTGTGAGAGCATATTAAAATCACACACAGGGACTTCCCTGGTGGTGCAGTGGTTAAGAATCCACCTGCCAATGCAGGGGACATGGGTTTGAGCCCTGGTCCAGGAAGATCTCACATGCCACGGAGCAACTAAGTCCCTGTGCCACAACTACTGACCCCGCGAGCCACAACTACTGAACTCACATGCCACAACTACCAAAGCCCATGCGCCTACAGCCCACGCTCCACAACAAAGAGAAGTCACCAAAATGAGAAGCCTGTGCACCTCAACGAAGAGTAGCCCCCGCTCGCCGCAACTAGAGAAAGCCTGCATGCAACAACGAAGACCCAATGCAGCCAAAAATAAATATAAATAAATAAATAAATTTTTAAAAAGTCAGACACATCCACACACAGACACATCCACACACAGACAAGCTTAAGGAGTGACAATGAAATGTATTATAAATTTCATAAGTCCAGATCAAGGGCCCTCAAAAGATTGAATGATAATGGAGACTCTTGAGTGATATATGAAAAAGAAGTAGGGAATGTTTGGTATGGCTAGAAGGCCTGGGCTCCAAAGAAGCAGCATGCAAACAAGCCCTGAACTACAAAGACAGTAGTTTTTAAAAACCTAAAAGTATAATGCATAGTTTTGTAGATAAAACAATAGAAGAAAAGGGGAAAAACACAGAGGAAGGGCAAATTTGCTCTTCCTACTTGAGCTGACGCATCTATTTCCTGCTTCCCTTGGATGCTGGAGCTCCTGGTTCTAAAGCTTTCAGGCTCAGATCAGCACTTAGCAACATCGGCCCCCATGATTCTTAAGCCTTCGTACTTGGACTGAATGACACCACAGGCTTTACATCTCTAGCTTGCAGACTGCAAATCCTGGGACTTCTCAGCCTCCATAACCATGGAGCCTATTCCTACAATAAATCTATATATGTGTATGTGTACATGTATATACAGATTTGAGCCTCTGGCTCAAGGTCTCCCACAAGGCTGCCATCAAGGGGTCAGCAGGGACTGGTGTTATCTCCAGGCTGACTGGGGAGGATTCTCTTCCAAGCAACACTCACATGGCTTTTGGCAAGGCTTAGGTACTCACTATCTATTGGCCAAAGACATCAGTTTCTTGCCATATGGGGCTCTCCATTGGACTACTTGCAACATGGCAGCTTGCTTCTTCCAGAGTGAGGGCATTGGGAGAGAGAGAGAGAGGAAGAAAGGACACGCAAGGCAGAAGTCACATTCTCTTATAACCTAATCTTGGAAACTACTCTCAAACACTTTTGCTGTAGTCTCTTGATTAGAATCTTGACTATAAGTGCAGACCACCCTCCAGAGGAGGGGATTACGTAAGGTCATAAATACCAGGAATAAGGGATCACTGGGGTCCATCTTAGAGCCTACTCACCATTCTCCTTTTGCTTCTCCCTCCTTTGTTCTCTTCTCTCCATTTCTTTTTTTTTTCCCTTCATCTGGAACCAAGCAGGACCCTGTGGGGCCTTCCTGGGTACAGACCACTGTGTCCCCTGCCTCTTGTTTGTAGAAAATCTTTAGCCTCCTAGGACTTATTCAAGTTCCAAAAAGCAAATTTAATCATAGAAGTAAAAAAATGCAGAAACAAGGAAACAAACAAAAATAGCCAGGTAGGACAAAATTGTAATAGTTTAGCCATTAAACAAAGTCAAGGACCTTTAGTTGCTGCTCAGGGTCTCTAGATAATATCCTGAGACATATCCTTGAGTCGTTTTGCAGATACTAAAATCCCAACCAAATGGAAGAAGTTAACTGCATGCTGCCCACCAGCACATAGACCCCAAACTTGTTGAAATCAGAGGTTGATCATTGAGATTCCGGAAACCCCACCCTGTTACTTCGCCACCAACCAGTAAGAAGGATGTCCACAAGCTGATCACACACCACGTGACCATCTCCCTCACTTTGCCTTTAAAAACTCTTTTCCGCAAGCCGTCAGGGAGTTCGGGTCTTTTGAACATCAGCTGTCCATTCTCCCTGCTTGGCCCTGCAAAATAACACTGTACTTTCCCTGGGGTCAACCCAGTGTCAGTAGATTGGCTTTGCTGCTCATCAGGCGAGCGAACCCATTTGTTTCAGTAACACATCAAGTTAGCCCACTGATCCACACCTAATAGTGAACGAGTGTGTGTGGAAATTTGGCCAAGGTCCATTCTCTTAGGGTGACTCTCTTCAAACCACCAGCTTTTTATTGTAACATCTCAACATTTTCCTGCATCCTTGGTGACAGGATAGCATGGGGTGAACCCTTCCTGAAACTCTTTATCAACTACTCTGTAACATAACATGTCCCCTGGGTGCCTACCCTAAAACTGCAACCTTAATAGGAAAGAAAGGGGAAGAGGAGAGAAAGAGAGAAGGAGTCATCAATAGAGCTAGAGCTAGAAAGTGTTAATGAGTGAAGCAACTCCTTTCAGCTGCTCAACCAAAGACTTTTTCACTGTTTTTACAGACCATTAAAAATAATTACCTGCTTTAATATATGTCTCAGAAAGAGAAGGGACATTTTTGTACTGTTTAATTTATGTGCTTTAGTATCCAATTTCCTATTCAACTCATCACTCCACAGTGGCTATCTGAGAATCTTCCAGGTCACTAAAATTTATATTAAATTAGTACATGTCCAATTTTTGTGACCAGCTTCCTCCTCGCAGCTCCTCGGGGTATCATTAGCACCTCACTGCCCCACACTGATAGACTAGAAGAGGAACTTCAACATGGCCAAGAGCAATTTATATTATTAGCACTGTAACAGCTAATTTCTCTTCATGTTCGAGCAACTACCATTCTGGCCACCCTTCTCCTGTCTGGTTGTCTGGTATTGGCATTTGGTAAACATACATTTTTTTATAAATGATTTGCAATAAAGAACTGACTATTGAAACTAAAATCCAGTAAGTTTTTGGAGGTAAAATTTGGTGCTTAGCCTTTGGGAAGCCAACAAAACAGAGTGAGACATGTTAGCATATATTCAAAGATTTTTTTTGAAAATATGCTAAAGATACATTTATAAATTTGCTAGAAAATAATTGCTGTTTATGATACAGAAACTTCTCTTGGTGTTTGCATGCACTGATAAATAAGTGATATGTGAATCCTAATTAATATATCTGATAGGAAAGTTCATTAGCTACTGAGGCATTTTTAGCTGATGAATGGCATGAAATGTCGTGTATCCAAATATATTTTGGAGAAGACAAAAATTGTAATTAAGATTATTCTCCCCAGTTAGTCCTGACCAAATATTTTCCATTGCTGACCTTGCCTCTCTAATCTTTTTTGTCCTTTACTAGTGAGTAGAAATGGAGGGAAATAAGGAAAGGCAAGAAAAGGAATGTGGAGCAAAGAAGATGAAAGAATAAAAGGGTAGTTTGTAAAGTAGAATTTTTTTTTCCCAGAGAGTTATCAAAACCTCTATGGGAAAAAAAAAAAAAAGATGATTAAAATCCAAAGAGTTGCATTTTACTTCTTTTGCTCCTCAATTTTCAGTGCAGAATAATTACACTCAGATATTTATTAGGAATATCAAAATTGTAGTTATAATTGTGAATATTATGTATTATATAATAGATGGCCTAGTCCTGTTTCCATTGGTTGTTATGAAACTCAGAAATAAGCACACAGCACACCTCTAAGAAATAACACACATTTTGTACGGTATATATTTTATATATATTTTATTCTAACTTTTCTGCTGGATTTAGCTTATTTTTTTCTATTTTCACCTGGTGGAGAGGGGGACAAGTAGGGACAGTAAGAGAGGGCTTATATTTGAGAACTTTTTTTTTGGAGCAGTTTTAGATTCCCAGGAAAATTGAGAGGAAGGTACAACGATTTCCCATTTACCCCTGTTCCCACACATGAATAACCTCCCCCACTGTCAACATCCCCCGCTGGAGGGGCACTTTTGAACAATTACTAAATCTACAGTGACACATCATAATCATCCAAAGTCCATAGTTTACATGAGGGTTCACTCTTGGTGTGGTACATCTATTGGTTGGACCAATGTGTAACGGCATATATCCATTATTATGGTATATCATACAAAGCATTTTCACTGCCCTAAGATTCTTTTGTGCTCCACCGATTTATGTCTTCCTTCCCCCCAACCCCTGGTGATCACGGGTACATTTACTGTCTCCATAGTTCAGCATGGCTGTATCATTTTGCATTCCCACCAGCAATAACGAGAGTTCCTGTTGCTCCACATTCTTGTCAGCAATTCGCGTTTTCAGTGTTCTGGATTTTGGCCATTCTAATAAATGTATAGTGGCATCTAATTTTAATTTGCATTTCCCTGATGACCTATGGTGTTAAGCATCTTTTCATATGCTTATCTATCAACCGTATATCTTCTTTGGTGAGGTGTCCGTTAAGGTCTTTGGCCCATTTTTTAACAAGGTTGAGTGTTTTCTGATTGTTGAATTTTAAGTGTTCCTTGTATATTTTGAATAGCAGTCCTTTACCAAATGAGTCTTTTGCAAGCATTTTCTGTCTGTAGCTTGTCTTCTTACTCTCTTGAAATGTCTTTTACAGAGCAGAAGTTTTTCATCTTAATGAATCCAGCTTATCAATTATTTCGTTCAAGGATAATGCCTTTGGTATTAAATCTAAAAAGTCATTGCTATACCCAAGGTCCTCTAGGCTCTCTCCTACGTCATCTTCTAGGATTTTTATAGTTTTCCATTTTATATTTAGGTCTATGATCTATTTTAAATAATTTTTGAGATGGGTGTAAGGTCTCTGTCTAGATTTTTCTTTTTGCATGTGGATATCCAATTGTTATAGCACAATTTGTTGAAAAGTCTATTTTTATTTTTGTTCCATTGTATTGCATTGCTTCTTTGTCAAAGATCAGTTGACTATATTTATAAGGGTCTATTCTGGGATCTCTTTTCTGTTCCATTAATCTATTTTTCTATCCTTTTTACAATACCACACTGTCTTGAGTACAGTAGTTTTATAGTATGCCTTGACTTTGGGTAGTGTCATTCCTCCAATTTTGTTCTTCTCCATCAGTATTGTGTTGACTGGTGTCACTCTAAGAAGAGGAGACTAGGACATAAACACGAACAGAGGTAAGACCATGTGAAGACACCAGAGGAAGACTGCCATATGAAAACCAGGGAGAGAGGCCTCAGAAGAAACCAACCCTGATGATGACACCATAATCTCAGACTGCTAGCCTCCAGAATTGTAAGAAAACACATTTCTGTTGTTCAAGCTACCTGGATAAGCTACACATTCCATGATACTTTGTTGTTAGGACAGTCCCGGCAAACTAATACACCCCTTTCAAATCAATGCACAAAAATGGAGCTCAGATTGGGAGTGATAGTCTCCCTCTTAGGGTGCTTTCTTGAGGCTGCTGGAACAGACATGCCCCTGGGGAACAACTATGAGAGATTCTATATTTTATTCTCTCTTTGTAAGCTATCATAACAAACTTTGCTGTTACCAGCATCAGGTGTTTGGGGGACTTGGGTAATCATGCATCTTGTGCAACAAGATAGATGTTCAATAGATCTTAATTGCATGGATAGAAAGACACATAAAAAAGGTAGTGCATAAAACTACCTTTGGGCTTCCCTGGTGGCGCAGTGGTTGAGAGTCCACCTGCCGATGCAGGGGACACGGGTTCGTGCCCCGGTCCGGGAAGATCCCACATGCCGCGGAGCGGCTGGGCCCGTGAGCCATGGCCGCTGAGCCTGCACGTCTGGAGCCTGTGCTCCGCAACGGGAGAGGCCACAACAGTGAGAGGCCCGCATACCGCAAATAAATAAATAAATAAATAAAACTACCTTTTATGGAAATTGGAAGAAGCCATTCCGGTATGTTGAAATTGATCAAGAAAATGGATAAGAAACTTTTCAGCTTTCCCAAAAGCGATATTTTAGTTACTTACTTCAATCCTGATTTGCTCTATCCTGCAAAAAGGCATTTTTGATTTATGCCTTTAATGAAACCTGCACTGAAGCAGAAGAGTAATATCTCTGCATGAATTTTAAAAGTCTACTTCATAGGATAAAATGGAAGAAACCTGAACCCTACATTTATTAGAAAATGATAATCTTAATAGATAATATAATGGTACTATAATAAACTGGGGTTCTTCAGAAAAGCACAAATCAGATAAAACGTTTCCCATAGGATTAGTCAGTGAACTAAGAGGAAGTACTGAATCAAAAATATACAGTGGAGTAAAGTATATAAATTATAGAAGAACATGTATTCTCCATGCTTACTTTGCAGCGAGGATACATATTGTAAAGTAGAATAATGAATTATTATTAGCTATGATTAAGTAGAAATAATACTGAGGTGTTTTAGAAAAGCTTTAAAAAAAAGCTTTAAAAAAATACCAAGTGCTGTCATTGGGATTCCTCAGGAATAAACTCTGCAATGGAGATTTGCATGGAGGAATTTTATTAAGGAGTGCTCTAGGGATCAACATATGAGAGAGGGAGTGAAGGAAATAAGAGTAGGCAGTTAGAGAAATCGAACACACTGCCTGTCACCCTCCTCGAGTATTATGACAAAAACCACAACTTATTGACAGATACTAGTCGATCATATAAGAGGAGATAAGTCATAACAAGGTAAGCATACTGGAAGGTGTGCTTGGATAAACCAAAGCATAGCTTAAATAAAGCACCTAGTTTACACCTAGATTTCATAGCCTATGAATGCCTTGAACTAAATCTAGCCCACACCCCTACCATCATACTAGCACGAGCCAATCAAATAAAACATTCACGTAACATTTAAAGTATAGAGGATAGAAATTTAAATACCAATGGCGCTATAGAGAAAGTACCGGTAAGGGAATGATGAAACATTAAAAGTAACAAAAAGCAAAGCTTACCCCTTGCACCATTTGCATAATTATTTAACTAGCAAAATTTTAACAAAGAGAACTTAAGTTAAACCACCCGAAACCAGACGAACTACTTATGAACAGTTACTAGAACGAAATCATCTATGTGACAAAATAGTGAGAAGATTTATAAGTAGTGGTGACAAGTCTAACGAGCCTAGTGATAGCTAGTTGTCCAGAAAAAGAATTTCAGTTCAACGTTGAACAATACTAAGAACCGCTTGTAAGTTTCAATGTATATTTAAACGTTAGTCTAAAAGGTACAGCTTTTTAGAGATTGGTATAACCTTAACTAGAGAGTACAAACAAACAGCACCATAGTTGACTTAAAAGCAGCCACCAATTAAGAAAGTGTTCAAGCTCACAATAAATATACCTTAATAGCAATATTAAATAAATTAACTCCTAGTCTTATTACTGGACTAATCTATAAAATTACAGACGCAACACTGTTAACATGAGTAGCAAGAAATATTTCTCCTTGCACAAGTTTACATCAGCAACTAATAATATACTGATAACAGTAAATAAATATAGCCCAACACTAGACTATCTATTAAACATACTGTTAATTCAACACAGGTGTGCACCCAGGGAAGATTAAAAAGAGTAAAAGGAATTTGGCAAGCACAAACCCCGCCTGTTTACCAAAAACACCACCTCTAGCATCATTAGTATTAGAGGCACCACCATCCCAGTGATGACTGTTAAACGACCGAGGTATCCTGACCTTGCAAAGGTAGCATAACCATTTGTTCTCTAAATAAGGACTTCTATGAATGGCCACAGGAGGGTTTTACTGTCTCTTACTTTTAATCAGTGAAATTGACCTCCCCATGAAGAGGCGGGGATAACAAAATAAGACGAGAAGACCCTACGGAGCTTCGGTTAGTTAATCCAAAAAAAAAAGATTAAACCACCAAGGGATAACAAAATTTCACATGGATTGACAATTTTGTTTGGGGTGACCTCAGAGCACAAAAAACCCTCTAAGTGATTAAAGCTTAGACCCACTAGTCAAAGCATAGTATCACTTATTGATCCAAGAAATTGATCAACGGACAAGTTACCCTAGGGATAACAGCATAATCCTATTCTAGAGTGCATACCGACAATAGAGTTTATGACCTCAATGTTGGATCAGGCCATCCCAATGGTGTAACTGCTATTAAAATTTCAGTTGTTCAACGATTAAAGCCCTATCTGATCTGAGTTCAGATCGGAGCAATCCAGGTCAGTTTCTATTATGCATTTCTCCCAGTACGAAAGGACAAGAGAAATAAGGCCCACTTTAAGCAAGTGCCTTTAAAGCAATTAATGACATAATCTCAACTTAATACACAAACACTAAACAACCACCCAAGACCAGGGTTTAGTTAGGGTGGCAGAGCCCAATAATTACGTAAAACTTAAGCCTTTATACCAAGAGGTTCAAACCCTTTCCCTAACAAAATGTTTATAATTAATATCCTAATCCTTGTTATTCTTATTCTTTTAGCTGTAGCATTTTTAACATTAGGAGAATGAAAAATCCTAGGCTACATACAACTCCGAAAAGGACCAAACATTGTAGGACCACATGGCCTACTTCAACCCATTGCCGATGCAATCAAACTATTCATTAAAGAACCACTATGACCAGCTACATCCTTCACCTCCATATTCATCATTGCACTGATCCTAGCTCTGACTCTAGCCCTAACAATATGAATTCCCCTACTCATGCCATACCCCCTCATTAACATAAACTTAGGAGTGTTATTTATACTAGCCATATCAAGTCCAGCCATGTACTCTATCTTATGGTCCGGATGAGCCTGCAACTCAAAATACACACTAATTGGGGCTCTACAGGCAGTAGCACAAACAATCTGATAGGAGGTAACACTAGCAATTATTCTCTTATCTGTACTCCTAATAAACGGGTTTTTCACCCTATCAACCCTAACCACAACACAAGAGCAACTATGGTTGATCTTCCTATCATGGCCACTGGTCATAATATGATTTATTTCTACCCTAGCAGAGACCAACCAAGCCCCGTTCAACCTAACAGAAGGAGAAACCGAGCTCTTATCTGGCTTTAATGTAGAATACGCAGCAGGCCATTTCGCTATGTTTTTCTTAGCAGAATACGCTAACATCATTATAATAAATATACTCACAAAAATCCTGTTCCTGGGAGCATTTCATAGCCCACATACACCAGAGCTATATACAATCAACTTCATCATCAAAACACTGTTATTAACAATATCCTTCCCATGAATTTGAGCATCCTACCCTCGATTCTTATATGACCAGTTAATACACCTTCTCTGAAAAAATTTCCTGCCTTTAACACTAGCCCTGTGCATATGACATGTATCACTACCCATCATAATGGCAAGCATCCCCCCACAAACATAAGAAATATGTCTGATAAAAGAGTTATTTTGATAGAGTAAATAATAGAAGTTCAAGCCCACTTATTTCTAGAACTATAGGAATTGAACCTACCCTTGAGAATTCAAAATTCTCCATGCTACCATATTACACCACATTCTATAGTAAGGTCAGCTAAATAAGCTAATGGGCACATACCCCGAAAATGTTGGTTTATGTCCTTCCCGTGCTAATAAACCCCATTATCTCTATCATTATTTTAGCAACTGTCATCTTAGGGACTATGGTTGTGATAACCAGCTCCCACTGATTACTAGTCTGAATTGGGTTTGAAATAAATATGCTAGCCATTATCCCCATTATAATAAAAAACTTCAACCCACGAGCCATAGAAGCCTCCACTAAATATTTCTTAACACAAGCCATCACATCCATATTACTTATAATAGCAGTCATCATTAATGTACTCTCTTCCGGCCAATGAACCATTACACAAATATTCAACCCAGCAGCATCAACAGTAATAACAATAGCCCTGGCCATAAAACTAGGACTATCCCCCTTTCACTTTTGAGTGCCCGAAGAAACACAAGGCATCCCATTAACAGCATGCCTAATTCTGTTGACATGACAAAAACTTGCGCCTCTATCAGTCTTTTACCAAATCTTGCCATCAATCAACCTAAGCCTAATACTATCCGTATCCATGTTGTCCATTCTAATCGGAGGGTGAGGTGGGTTAAATCAAACCCAACTCCAAAAAATCATGGTCTACTCATCAATCACCCACATAGGATGAATAACAGCCATCTTACTATACAACCCAACTGTGACAACTCTAAACCTAGTAATCTACATTATAATAACTCTCACTATATTCGTATTATTTATTCCCAGCTCAGCCACCACTACATTATCACTATCCCACATATGAAACGATACCTATTATCACAACCCTTACCCTAGCCGCCCTGCTATCGATAGGAGGACTCCCGCCGCTATCAGGATTCATGCCCAAATGAATAATTATCCAAGAAATGACAAAAAACAATAACATTATTTTATCCACACTAATAGCCATCACAGCACTACTTAGCCTGTATTTCCACATGTGACTCACATACTCCACAGCACTGACCATGTTCCCCTCCACAAACAACATAAAAATAAAATGGCAATTTGACTCTACAAAGTAAATAATCCTCCTACCAACCAAGATCGTAATATCCACAATACTCCTGCCCCTCACACCAATACTACCAGTGTTGGAATAGTAATTTAGGCTAAACTAGACCAAGGGCCTTCAAAGCCCTGAGCAAGTATAATTTACTTAATTCCTACCTAATAAGGATTGCAAGACTATATCCTACATCAATTGAATGCAAATCAAACACAATTAAGCTAAATCCTCACTAGATTGGAGGGGTACATCTCCCACGATTAGTTAACAGCTAAATACCCTAGTCAACTGGCTTCAATCTACTTCTCCCACCGCCCCGGCAGAATTGAAGCTGTTTCTTTGAATTTGCAATTCAATATGGACAATTCACCACAGGGCTTGGTAAAAAGAGGACTTAACCTCTGTCTTAGATTTATAGTCTAATGCCTACTCGGCCATTTTACCTATGTTCATAAACCGCTGATTATTCTCAACAAACCATAAAGACATCTGTACTTTATACTTGCTATTTGGTGCCTAAGCCAGAATAGTAGGTACCGGCCTGAGCCTACTAACTCATACTGAACTAGGCCAGCCCGGAGCACTGCTCAGAGACGACCAAATCTACAACGTGGTAGTAACAGCCCATGCGTCTCTAATATTTTTCTTTATAGTCATGCCCATCATAATTGGTGGCTTCGGAAATTGGCTGGTGCCTCTAATGATCAGAACATCTGATATAGCTTTCCCCTGTATAAATAACATGGGTTTTTGACTACTCCCTCCTTCTTTCTTATTATTGCTGGCATCGTCAATAGTTGCAGCCAGTGCAAGTACAGGCTGAACTGTGTATCCTCACTTGGCCAGAAATTTAGCACATGCAGGGGCTTCAGTTGACCTTACTATTTTTTCCCTACATTTAGCTGGCGTGTCCTCAGTTCTAGGGGCTATTAATTTTATTACCACTATTATCAATATAAAGCCACCTGCTATATCCCAGTATCAAACACCACTATCTGTATGATCAGTATTAATCACAGCAGTATTACTTCTATTATCCTTCCCTGTACTAGCAGCCAGAGTCACTATATTACTAACTGAAATGTAAACACAACCTTTGTTGACCCTGCAAGGGGAGGGGATCCAACCTTGTATCAGCACCTGTTCTGATTCTTTGGACATCCTGAAGTATATATTTTAATCCTGCCCAGTTTGGGGATATTTTCACACATTGTAACCTATTACTCAGGAAAAAAAAGAGCCTTTTGGATATATGAGCATGGTGTGAGCTATAATATCAATTGGATTCTTAGGGTTCATTGTATGAGCCCACCACCTGTTCACAGTAGGTGTAGACGTTGACACACGAGCATATTTTACATCAGCCACTATAATTATTGCTATCCCAACAAGGGTAAAAGTGTTTAGTTGAATAGCAGCACTCCACGGGGGTAATATTAAATGGTCCCCAGCCATGAGGTGGGCCCCAGGTTTCATCTTCCTTTTCACAGTCGGCAGGCTAACAGGTCTTGTCCTAGCTAATTCATCATTAGATATTGTCCTTCATCATACCTGCTAAATAGTTGCACATTTTCACTATGTCCTCACAATGGGAGCTGTCTTTGCTACCATAGGAATGTTTGTACACTGATTCCCACTATTCTCAGGATATACACTCAACTCAACATGAGCAAAAATTCACTTCGTAATCATATTTGTAGACGTCAACATAACCTTCTTCCTACAACATTTCTTAAGTTTATCCAGCATGCCTCTACGATACTCTGACTACATAGATGCCTACACAACATGAAATACTATTTCACCAATAGGCTCATTCATCTCACTAACAGTTGTCGTATTGATCATTTTCATTATCTGAGAGGCATTCGCATCCAAACGAGAAGTCCTAGCAGTAGAACTTACTACTATAAACTTAGAATGGTTAAATGGATGTCCTCCACCATATTATACATTTGAGGAACCAACTTACGTCAATCTAAAATAATCAAGAAAGGAAGGAATTGAACCCTCTTTTATCAGTTTCAGTCCAACACCATAAGCACTATGTCTTTCTCCATAAACGAGGTATTAGTAAAAATTTATGTAACTTTGTCAAAGTTAAGTCACAGGTGGAAACCCTGTATATATCTATGGCATATCCTTTCCAACTAGGATTTCAAGACGGAACATCACACATCATGGAAGAATTACTACACTTTCACAACCACACACTAGTAATTGTCTTCTTAATTAGTTCTCTGTTTCTTTATATCATTTCACTAATGTTAACAACTAAGCTAACATATACCAGCACAATAGACACACAAAAAGTAGAAACCATTTGAATGATCTTACAGGCCATTATTTTGATTTTAATTGCCCTGCCATAACTGCGAATCCTCTACATGATAGATGAAATTAACAACCCATCTCTTACTGTAAAAACTATAGGTCACCAGTGATATTGAAGTTATGAGTGCACTGACTGTGAAGATTTAAGTTTTGACTCCTATATAATCCCAACATCAGACTTAAAACCAGGGGAGTTATGACTGCTAGAAGTAGACAACCGAGTAGTGTTACCCATAGAAATAACAATCCAAATACTAATCTCCTCCGAAGATGTATTGCACTCATGAGCTGTACCTTCCCTAGGCCTAAAAACAGATGCAATCCCAGAATGCCTAAATCAAACAACCCTAATATCAACACCACCAGGTTTGTATTATGGACAGTGTTCAGAGATCTGTGGGTCAAACCATAGTTTCATGCCTATTATCCTCAAACTAGTACCCCTAAAATCCTTTGAAAAATGATCCACATCAATGTTATAAACTTGTTAAGAAGCTAGGCAGTGTTAACCTCTTAAGTTAAAGACCTAGAGTTAAGACTCTCCTTAATCGTATGCCACAATTAGATACATCAACATGATTCATTACCATTTTATCTATGTTTCTAGCACTGTTTATTATATTTCAACTAAAAGTCTCAAAGTACACTTATTACTCCAACCCAGAGTCAACACACACCAAAGTGCAAAAACAGTCCACCCGGGGCTTCCCTGGTGGCGCAGTGGTTGGGGGTCCGCCTGCCGATGCAGGGGACGCGGGTTCGTGTCCCGGTCCGGGAGGATCCCGTGTGCCGCGGAGCGGCTGGGCCCGTGAGCCATGGCCACTGGGCCTGTGCATCCGGAGCCTGTGCTCCGCGGTGGGAGAGGCCACAGCAGTGGGAGGCCCACTTACCACAAAAAAAAAAAAAAAAAAAGTCCACCCCTTGAGAAACAAAATGAACGAAAATCTATTTGCCTCTTTCATAACCCCAACAATAATAGGTCTCCCTGTAGTTATTTTAATTATTATGTTTCTAAGTATTTTATTTCCAACATCAAATCGACTAATTAATAATTGCATAATTTCTCTTCGACAATGACTAGTCCAACTCACATCAAAACAAATAATAAGCATCCACAATCACAAGGGGCAGGCTTGATCATTAATACTAATGTCACTCATTCTATTTATTGGGTCAACCAACCTTCTAGGGTTACTACTCCACTCATTTACACCTACCACGCAGCTCTCAATAAATGTAGGAATAGCATTTCCCCTATGAGCTGGCTCTGTGATTACAGGCTTTCGTAACAAAGCAAAAGCATCTTTAGCTCACTTCCTACAACAAGGAACACCCTCTCCCTCATCCCTCTACTAGAAATTATCAAGACTATCAGCCTATTTATCCAACCAGTATCACTAGCGTGCGATTAACAGCCAATATTACAGCCGGAAACTTGTTGATTCATCTAATCGGAGGGGCAACTCTAGCATTAATAAGTATCAGCACTGCTACAGCTTTTATTACATTCATCATTCTTATCCTACTTACTATCCTCGAATTTGCCGTTGCTATAATTCAAGCCTATGTGTTTACCCTCCCAGTAAGCCTCTACCTACATGACAATACATAATGACCCACCAGACCCATGCATACCACATAGTAAACCTCAGTCCTTGACCTCTTACAAGAGCCCTTTCAGCCCTCTTAATGACATCGGGCCTAATCATGTGATTCCACTTCAACTTGATAATATTATTAATATTAGGCCTACTAACTAATACTCTAACAATATATCAGTGATGGCGAGATGTTATTCGAGAGAGTACTTTCCAAGGCCATCACACGCCAATCGTCAAAAAAGGGCTATGATATGAGATAGTCTTCTTTATTATCTCAGAAGTCCTCTTTTTTACCGGCTTCTTTTGAGCCTTCTATCACTCAAGCCTCACCCCTGCACCTGAATTAGGCGGGTGCTGGGCGCCAACAGGCATTCGCCCTCTAAACCCTCTAGAAGTACCGCTCCTGAACACTTCCACGCCACTAGCCTCTGGCGTGTGTATTACTTGAGTCCCACAGCCTTATGGAAGGAAATCACAAGCACGTACCCCAAGCTCCCTTTATTACAATCGCCATAGGTGTATATTTTACACTCCTACAAGCCTCAGAGTACTATGAAGCTCCATTTACAATTTCAGACAGAGTATACGGATCAACTTTCTTCATGGCCACAGGATTCCACTGACTGCAAGTAATCATTGGGTCCACTTTCCTTATTATCTGTTTCCTACGCCAATTAAAATACCACTTCACATCCAACCACCACTTCGGCTCTGAAGCCGCTGCTTGAAACTGGCATTTTGTAGATGTTGTATGACTATTCCTTTACATATCTATCTATTGATGAGGCTCATATTCTTTTCGTATTAATTAGTACAACTGACTTCTAATCAGTTAGTTTCTGTATATAGACCGAAAAAGAATAATAAGCTTAATACTGGCCCTACTGACAAACACAGCACTGGCCTCATTGCTCGTACTCATCTCCTTCTGACTCCCCCAGCTGAGTATTTACACAGAAAAAGCAAGTCCCTATGAATGTGGGTTTGACCCCATAGGGTCTGCCTGCCTGCATTTTTCTATAAAATTTTTCCTAGTAGCAATCACATTTCTTCTCTTCGACCTAGAAATTGCCCTCCTACTTCCCCTCCGCTGAGCAACTCAAACAAATAATTTAAAAACAATACTCACCATAGCTCTGCTCCTAATCTCATTATTGGCAATTAGCCTGGCCTATGAATAAACTCAAAAAGGACTAGAATGAACTGAATATGGTATTTAGTTTAAAACAAAACAAATGAATTCGACTCATTAGATTATGACTAAACTCCTAATTACCAAGTGCCTTTAGTATACATAAATATTATTATAGCTTTCACAGTATCCCTTGTAGGACTGCTAATACATCAATCCCACTTAATAGCCTCACTATTATGTCTAGGAGGCATGATGTTATCACTATTCGTCATGGCAACTCTAATGATCCTAAACTCACACTTCACCTTATCCAGCATAATACCAATCATCCTGTTAGTGTCCGCAGCCTGTGAAGCCACACTCGGATTATCCTTGTTAGTAATAGTATCAAATATATATGGCACCGACTACGTGCAAAACCTTAACCTCCTCCAATGTTAAAATTTATTGTTCCTACGATTATACTAATACCCCTGACTTGATTATCAAAAAATAATATAATTTGAATTAATGCTACAACCCATAGCTGCTAGTTAGCCTCAGAAGCCTGCTTCTCCTTAATCAGTTTAATGATAATAGCCTTAATTTCTCATTAATGTTCTTTTCCGACTCCTTATCTGTACCGCTATTGATCTTAACAATATGACTCTTACCACTAATGTTAATAGCCAGCCGATCTCACATGCTCAAAGAATCACTAACCCTAAAAAGCTATACACCACTATACTAATCATATTACAAACATTTTTAATCATAACATTTACCACCAAAGAACTAATTTTATTTTACCTTATATTCGAGCCTACACTATTTCCTACACTCATCGTCATCCCTCGATGAGGTAACCAAACAGAACGGCTCAAGGCAGGGCTTTATTTTCTATTCTGTGCACTAGTTGGATCACTCCCACTTCTTGTAGCATTAATATAGACCCAAAACACTACGGGGTCTCTCAGTTTCTTAGTACTCCAATACTGAACCCAAACATTACCCAACTCCTGATCCAACGTCTTCATGTGACTAGCCTGCATAATAGCTTTTATGGTAAAAATACCCCTTTATGGCCTCCACCTTTGACTACCCAAAGCACACATAGAAACCCCCATCGCAGGCTAGTCCTTGCAGCCGTATTACTAAAACTCGGGGGCTACGGCATGCTACGAATTACAGCAATACAGAATTCATAGCGTGCCCTTTTCTTATGCTTTCCTTATGAGAATAATCATAACCAGTTCAATCTGTCTACACCAAACAGACCTAAAATCACTTATCACGTATTCTCCCATCAGCCATATAGCACTTGTCATTGCAGCTATTCTCATCCAGACTCCTCGAAGTTACATAGGAGTCACCACTTTAATAATCGCCCACGGCCTCACATCATCTATATTATTCTGCCTAGCAAACTCAAATTAAGAGCGAGTCCATAGCCGAACAATAATCTTAGCCCGAGGCCTACAAACCATCCTCTCACTAATAGCCACTTGGTGACTTTTAGCAAGCCTAACAAACTTAGCCTTACCCACAACTATTAATCTGTTCAGAGAACTGTTCGTAGTTATATCGTCCTTCTCATGATCAAATTTTACCATTATCTTCATAGGAACCAACACTGTAATTACAGCCTTATACTCTCTATATATACTAATTACAACACATCGCAGTAAATACACACACCATACACCCTCTTTCACACAAGAAAATGCCCTTATAGCCCTTCACATTCTACCCTCCTACGCTTGTCACTAAACCCCAAAATCATCCCAGGCCCACTGTACTGTAAATATAGTTTTTAAAAAGCACTAGAACGTGAATCTAGTAACAGAAGACTGAAACTTCTTATTTACCGAGGAAGTATGCAAGAACTGCTAATTCATGCCCCCATGCCTAACAGTATGGTTTTTTCAAGCTTTTAAAGGAGAGTAGTTATCCTCTGAGATTAAGTCACAACAAAGGACTCAACTGATCTTAGGGAAAGCTATGGAACTAGGAGGGTTCTTAGAGTTGTTTCCCATTGACAAAAGGAGACAGAATTTTTCTCTTCTCACAGTCACTGGACATAAGCTTCCCCTGGGGGTAGGGCATAACCTTAGAAGAGGCAGCTCCTTCGGCTGAGGGCCAGTCCTCAAGAGGGACTCAGATCTGAATCTTTGGCAAGCATCAGTCTCAGAAACTGGAGAAATGAATGCCTTGGTTCTGAGGGGGGGATCTGGGCTGTGCACCATGTAGCCAACGACAGTCCACCCTGGCACTAT
Source organism: Physeter macrocephalus (assembly GCF_002837175.3). Classification (NCBI taxonomy): domain Eukaryota; kingdom Metazoa; phylum Chordata; class Mammalia; order Artiodactyla; family Physeteridae; genus Physeter; species Physeter macrocephalus. The sequence continues at coordinate 27,197,493 of NC_041221.1, forward strand.
TAATTGCTATTTGCCTCATAAACGTCTTATCAAGGAATATCTTATCAAGGAATATCTCCTCCGAGATTCAAATTTGTCTCTTTTCCTACAGAAAGTTACAAGAGAAAGGATAGAGGGGTAAGCTGCATCTGCTGCTGCTAGTCTATGGGGTCAATCAAAGGGAAATATTACAAAAGAAAATTACGCAGATCAGAACGTAAAGATATTAAAAACTTGTGCCATATGTAAAGTATATAACAGGCAATGACATTCATACACAAAACAGATGTCCACTCGATTCTGAGTTCTTTGAAAGCAGGGATTATGTCTTATTCATCTTTGTATGACAAACACCTGCCACAATGCCTTGCAAAGAAGAATGCTTGGTAAACATTCTATGACTGAGGGAGCCAATGAATTAAGGTATTGGTGAATATAAATGCTGTGCTTACATTCAAAATTCATTTCCACTGTCTAGTAAACGATTTGTCTGAGGTTGACGGAGGTACGTTTTAAATAGTTGCGAACATAAAAAGTATCCTCACAGGCTTTTATCATGGGAATTATGTAGTTTACTAAAAGGAATTTAAAGTTCTTTTTCTAAAATTGGTATAAAGTAGCCTGTGTTATTCAACAAATACTATCAAAGCTAGCATATATTGATTAAGGATAAATTACATGACAAGATGCTGCTGGGTGTTAGGAAGTAGGATAAATAATGCATAATTCCTTCCTCCAAGGAACTTATAGTTTTCTAGTGATGGTAGCATTTATGTGAAAACTAATTTTGATCAGACAAAATAACATAAGAATTAAGTAGAAGTATGTGGTTGAGAGTGATAATTCTTTACTCAGCTACCATTTTTCCCTCCTTGAGTGACAGAACCAATTTTTAGCTGGATACATAACCCCCCAGAGTAATTGTTCCCCAGCCTCCTTTAATGCTGCAGTAGCCATGTGTTGTGGACTGAATATTTGTGTCTGCCCTAAAATTCATACATTGAATTTTAACCCCCAGTACGATGGTATCAGGAAGTGAGGCCCTTGGGAAGTGATTAGATAATGAGAGTCAAGCCCTCATTTGCATTCTTAATCCACTTTATCTTGCTTATATTTGTTTGTATACTTTATTAAATAAGGGCAAACCTAGGATACTAGAGGAGTGAAAAAGCAATAATTTATTCTTATAGGAGAATTAGGAGTTTTAGGGAGGAGGTATCTTTTGAGCTAGACCTGGGAGAATGAGAAAAAGTTGTTCATCTATAAATTCTGAATTCAACTTTTATCATTAGCCTGAAAAAAATTGGAGGTGTACGTTAAGATATTTGTGTACAATCCATTCTGAAGGAATAGTCAGTAATAAGAGATCTATTTATTGAGGTTCAGTTGTTCCAGGCTTCCTAATTAGCTATGGCTATATTGAAAAGTTTTCTTTGAATCCCTGAAATGAAAGCCATAATTTATTTGCCTCTGAAAGACAAAAGTATCATACAACAACTTATAATTTTAAAATCACATTTTAAAAATATACATAACAGCCAATTATGCTTTCAAAACAATTAATTTTGAAGGCAGAAATATATAAATGTATATTTTCATGTGTATATGAAAATGAGTTACTTAGACACCATTAAATATAGAGTGCATTACTTTTGCATCATATTAAATATAATAAGATGTGGTACAGAGCCTTCTGCAGATACCTGTGCAAAACCGATAGAAAAATCTTTCACTCTGTTGACAGTTATTTGTAGACTGCAGCAATTTTTGTGAAGTAGGTTACTACCTTCCTTGACATATATTCCTAAACATATGAATACATAGGTTGATATGCATTCCTGGAAAGAGTGCATATGAGGTTTGGAAGAGGAGGAAGGAGAATATTGAGGAGCTCTTGCAAATTACATAATATTGTAACTAACATAAATATGTTCCTGGAAAGAACCCTGAGGTGAATATTTTGGTAAAGCAAATAATGTTTCTGTAATTTTTTGAAATTGTTTGTCAAAGCCTATTAAGAACTGCGTAGAGTCTGAGATATACCCTTCTTGCGAGCTAACAGGTTGCAAGGTAACCAGTTTCCTCGATGCTGGTGGAAGAACCGACACTCCTGGTTCAGAGACAAAGGGTTTTATTAGTCATGGCCCTGAACTGCAAGCAACATGAGCTTCATGCTCACATACACTTCTCTTCCCTCAGATCCCATGGAGGCAATGCAGAAGGGCACAGGAGGATACTGTACACACCGTAGGCAGGTGTCACAGAACCCAAATTCTTTAGAAAGAAGTGAAAGCAAATTTCCCAAGGTTGGCCAAAGAGGAATATATATTGGACAGTAAACAAATCTGCTCTGCTGTGGAGACAGAAGTACCTGTGTCTTCTGAGGCTATATAAACATCCTTAAGTAGACAGGCAGTGCTTCTGGTTACAAGATATGCAGAAGAATGAACAACCCAGGCAATATTCTCAGAGAAGTACATGCCTCTTGGAACACACAACCAAAGCCAAGTCTCTAGGAGAAGAATCAGGCTGCAAGTATAAGGAACGAAAAGGAGGCCAGGAAATCTCTATCTGGAGCAAGTTAGGAAGGAAGAAAGCATGGAATAAGACAAAGTTAGAGAAAGAAGCAAGAGATGGATTATGTTGGGACTTTTAATCCATGGAAAGAAAGCAGGATTTATTCTGAAGACAAAAGGGAATCACTGAGTGTTTTCCAGCAAGGGAGGGTCACACTCGGCAATGTAATTTATATTTTTGAAATATTACATCTTAAAATATTACAAGTATTGGCCAAGGTGTACAAAGTTTCAGTTACTCAAGATCAATAAGCCCTAGAGATCTAATATACAGCATAAGGTCTATAGTTAACAATACTGTATAGTGTATACAATACTTAACACTACAGTATAGTTTAAATTTTATTTAAAATTTTGCTAAGAGAGAAGATTTTATGTTGTGTTTTTATCACAAAATAATAATAAATACAAAAGGTGGGAGGAAGTAATGGGAAAAGATTTTGGCTGCTGTGTTGGGAATCCAAGAAGAGCAGGAAGAGCAGCAGACAGATCAGTTATAAAAGGAAAACAGACTATGGAGACAAGGACTAGCACGGCTGTGCAGGTGGTGGAAAGATGGGATCAAAATCTGTATCAATTTTGAAGGTAGAGAGTCTTCCCTGGTGGTGCAGCAGGTGAGAATCCGCCTGCCAATGCAGGGGACACGGGTTTGAGCCCTGGTCCGGGAAGATCCCACTAAGCCTTTGCTCCACAACTACTGAGCCCGCGTGCCACAACTACTGAGCCCACGTGCCACAACTACTGAGCCCGCGTGCCACAACTACTGAAGCCTGTGCGCCTACAGCCCATGCTCTGCAACAAGAGAAGCCACCACAATGAGAAGGCCACGCACCGCAGCGAAGAGTAGCCTCTGCTCGCTGCAACTAGAGAAAGCCCACGCGCAGCAATGAAGACCCAACGCAGCCAAAAATAAATTAATTAAATAAATAAATTTTAAAAAATTAGGAAAAGAATTTTGAAGATAGAAACGATAAACGTTAGTGATGACTTCTGTGTGAAGCACTGACTAAGAGGAATAAATCAATAATGGTGCTTAGTTTTTTGCCTTGATAAAATATCATAGATGATGATGACTTCGACTTGAGTGAGAGAAAGAACAAGGATTTGGGAGGGGATGGGGGAATTAAGAGCTCTATTCTGAAAATATTAAGTTGGGGATCCTCATTGTGCTTTTAAGGGAAGATTATTAGATGGACACTTGGAAGCATCAGATAAATCAGGGGCTAGATTTGGGCAGAAGATATGTATCTACTGGGAAAGCATAAGTAATATAATATGTAAAGATATAGAAATAGCTGAGGACACTATATACAGAAAAGAATAGAGAAAGGAACGTTTTGGCAAGGAGATTGACATGACCAGCTAGGATAGAATAGGAGGAAGGAAAGACAAATGAGCAAGAGAAGAGATCACAAATTAGGTAGATGGATGTGCAAAATAGCATGTTGTCACGGAAACGAAGAGAAGATTTCAAAAACCTGTGTCACAAGCTTCTGAGAAGTCAGGTAACGCAAAGATATAGAAGTGCCTCTTGGATTTAGTAACATGGAGTTTTCTGATTACCTGAACAAGAATGGTTTCACTGGAAGCCAAAGTCAAATTAAAACTTGATTTAATAGTTCGCACCACCAGAAAACATTATAATTGTGTGACACGATAGAGGTATTAGCTAATGCTACAATGGCAGTCATATTGCAATATAAATGTATCAAATCAATACATTCACCTTGAACTTATACAATGTTATATGTCAATTATATCTCAATTTTTTAAAGTGAGAAATTTGGTAAAGTTTAAAAATGAGCATTCAGTCATTCAAGGGCATTTCCATTTAATACATTATAGAATATTGCTTATTATGCTATAATCCTATCTGCTTTATCAGTAAACTAAGAGATCTTGGAGAACAGAGGCAGTGCCTTTCACCTTGGTATCCAGGGATGTGTAATATGCATTTAACAAAGAATTAAAATAACTGAAAAAAAGAGCGGATTGCGGAGGAAATGATAAGTACTTAGGTGAGGACTGAAGAACGGTAAGCATAGATGACTCCTTTCTGGAGATCTGCTCTGACACATGACAGAGATACAGTGCTAGAGGAGTGTATGAGGTCAAAGAATTTGTTTTTAATGGAAGATGGTGGAGCATATTTTATATTATTGGGAAAGAACCAAAAAAGGCTGTAATGCTGAGGCCCAAAATGGAGGTCAGTCTTTGGAAAGGTAAAGAGGGCAAGTGGAGAAATTTATGTTCCAAGGGCTCAAAGGCAATTCTTCCACAAAATAGAAGGGTAAATGTAAAATCTGTGCATAGGGAAATCATATTTGTAGATTTGGCATAAAGAGAAAAGAGTTCTACTCTAATGAAACTTCTATTTTCTCAACGAACTATTGTTCCTCACGTTTCTTCTTAACAAAGTGTCTTATTTTCTCAGTGTAAGACGGAGGTCAGGAGTTGAATGTAGAGATGAGGGAGATATTGGGACAGGTGGGAGGATTGAGAAAAGAGGAGAAAGATAGGAAAAATGAACCTACTAACAAGAGTAACTCTTTTAGAAAGCTATGACTTTGTTCCTAAAGAATGAACATGAGGGACTTCCCTGGTGGTCCAGTGGTTAAGATGCCGCACTTCCACTGCAGGGGGCACAGGTTGGATCCCTGGTTGGGGAACTAAGATCCCGCATGCAAAAAAAAAAAAAAAAAAAAAAGGAATGAACATGATTCTAAGAAGGCTGTGAGTAGTAGAGTATAAAGAGAGCATGGTTCCAAGTAAGGAGTAATTAGGAGAAGAGCGTGATAATACAGGTTGTGTTCACAAGCCTGACTACACTACGTTAGGTGCCTATTGTGTACTATTTTAATTCTCAAAAATCATGAGGCTGTATTATACCTATATACAACTTTGTAGAGAAGACCAAAAGGAAACATATAAAATAGTTTGTAACTTATTTAAGGATAGTGGGATTACATATTTCCCCATCTATTTTTCAACTATTGTGCACTATTGTTTTAATGCTTTAATAATATAAACGTTAATTCATAGTATTAAAAAAATCATGAGGAAGGTATGATTTTCCCATTTTACAGTTGAAAAGACCAAGGTTCAGAGATGTAACACAGTTTTCTTAAGGTTAACCACAGCCAACAAGTAGCAGAGTTTGTATTCACGATCAAGTCTGGATCCTAAGCTCATGTTCTTCTCCCAGCAGTGGGAGCATCAGAGACCTTATTCAAGGAAGGTATGTGAAGAGATCTCTGTTTCAGGAAGACAATTTTTGTAAAAGTGTGGCTAAATTGGAGGAACAGAGACAAGAGGTAGCAACGAGCTTGGCGAGTGTTGCAATTGGCCAGGTACTTGTTCAAGGCATAAAGGGAAAGGATATCCTGATGGAAGGATAGAGACTAGGGACCCATAGGTATGTTAAATAGGTATTGAGGTGATAGACCCAACATCTACCTAATCATTTCCTCTCCACCAATTTACTTCTATTCTGCTATGCCTGGCTTTAAAAAGGAGGCGTTAGTGTCATTTTTCCCTCCCTTCCCTTTTCAACTTCTCCCGCAATTTCAGAGTGACTGGGGAGGAGGGAAGAGGAGGAGGTGGTGGAGGGACAGGAGGCGAGGACTTGCAAGGCACTAAGGCAAAAGCTCAGTCACGCTGTCCCAGGAAGTTTCAGGAATAGGTTAGCATGAGTGACCTGGAGTGATTCTAAGCACTAGAAGGGAGATGCTGGTGCCCCAGGACACTGGCAAGACAACTGCACTTCAAAACCATCCTCCTCATGGGCTTGTTTTGCTTGAAAGACACATTCCCCATTCACTTTGCGTGTGTATGTGAGGACTCTGGAAAACTGAAGAGAACACTATTTGAAAACAAATGAGCCAATATTACTTTAAAACCAATTGCCTTATGTGGGCATATTCTCAATCTTCTCCACATGTTTGTAATAAGTAGAAACGTTTTCCTAACAGGTGCAGTTGCCACAGTGAATGTCACAGCAGGCACACGAGGTGTTTTATCTACAGTTGGGTCATTGAAGCAAAGTGCAGAATAAGGAAAATAGATGCCTGCTCAGATGTCTTCAGAACAAATCATTTGCCCGATGGTAACTGATTCTCACTGAGGGCAGGGGAACACAAGGAAAGTGCTGTGACTCACTCCATAGTTCTGTGGCCACCCGTATAGCTACTCCACAGAGTAGAAATAAAATGTGAATTTGTCTTTGGGGCAGTATATAATTTCATGTATTTTTTTCTGCCTTGGGTTTTCTGTTATTCTGTGTGAAAATCACACAACAGCTTTCTTTGATTTTTTTTTTTTTTAATGTGCCATGTAGTATACATTTGTTTCTCTTTTTTCCCCTCATGGTGTGAGGGAATATCCCTGAACAGATGTTGTGTTAAAATTGCCAAACTCATTTTGCTTTTGATGTGCCACGTTCAAAGCTACTTTTTGGAGGAACACATTGGAGGAATCTACTCCTTGTTGTGTACTGTACATTTAATAGCAGGAAGGCAGTTGGAAATGCATTTTAACACAACTCTTGAAAGCAGCAGTGTCCTTGAGCACCCTGAGACAGGCAGAGGAAAAATCTGGCAAAGCGTTCACAGAATGAGACACAAAGGTTGCATTTACAAGTTTGTTAACGACTAAGAATAATATTATATATATTTTAAAAGATAACCATAGTAATGAAACACTCAGGGCAGGGACGATTTTAACAACTCAAAGAGGCAGTTTCAAAGCACAAAAAATTAGAATAAAGTGCAGGGGAAAAAATCCCCAAATAAACAACAAACAATTAGTAGCAATATTTCCCCTAAAACCAGTTGGCAGTGAAACTTCATAGGTTAGGTCCTCACCCTCTTAAACACAAACACACAAATACACACAAACACACACACACCATTTTCTTCCTACCTAAGCTGATATTTGATACTCAAAGCTGTGATAAGAATTAACTGACCTTAACCATTGTATAACCAGCTTATACATTGGTTTTTATTCTCTGTAGTGAAAAGCAGGAGATTAAAATGGAGCCATGTTGAAACACAGCCTATCCTTAAAAGGAGAGCCTGCCAGCCTGGCCATTTTTAATCTGGAAGATGCTGACATGATGGATAGAGAGGTGAGATATAGGGCTAGATTAAGGGTACCTACAGGTTTTATGGGGAAATGTATTATACACACAGGGAACTGAAAACATTGAAATAAAAGGAGATGATTACAGAATGCTTTTGAGAGAGAACTAACGGTCTTCCAGAAGTACTGAAATGGTATAAATGTGCACTATAATAGTTTGCTAAGGCTCCCATTACAGAGTACTGCAGACTGACTGGCTTAAACAACAGAAATCTATTTCCTCACAGTCCTCTAGTCTGAAAGTTCAAAATCAAGATGTCAGCGAGTTTGGTTTCACTTTGAGATCTCTCTCCTTAGCTTGTAGATGGCCATCTTTTCCCTGTCTTCACATGGTCTACCTTCTGTGCTGTATCTGTGTCCTAATCTCCTCTTCTTAAAAGAACACTGATTACACTGGATTAGGACCCACCACCAAGAACCTCATTTAGCCTTAATTACCTCTTTAAAGACCTTATCTCATCAGTCACATTCTAAGGTACTAGGGGTTCGGGCTTCAACATATGAATTTTTTTTTTTTTTAGATTTTGTATCATTTTTATTGTAGAAAAATAGAAACTCTGACTGGTATAAAAATTATACAAGTTTCCTGTGGACACTACCACTCCCTGGCATTATCAGAAGGTAAAAATGTCTTCTTGGATCTCCTACGTTTCATCAGGAAGTAATTTTTTGAATAAGAATGATACCTGTACCTAGAGTCTGTCATACAGAGTGAAGCAAGTCAGAAAGAGAAAAACAAATACCGTACACCAACACACATATATATATGGAATTTAAAAAAGAAAAAAAAAAAAAGGTTCTGAAGAACCTAGGGACAGGACAGGAATAAAGACGCAGATGCAGAGAATGGACTTGAGGACGGGGGAGGGGGTAGAGTAAGCTGAGATGAAGTGAGAGAGTGGCATGGACATATATACACTACCAAATGTAAATAGATAGCTAGTGGGAAGCAGATGCATAGCACTGGGAGAACAGCTCGGTGCTTTGTGACCACCTAGAGGGGTGGGATAGAGAGGATGGGAGGGAGACACAAGAGAGAGGAGAGGATATATGTATATGTATAGCTGAGTCACTTTGTTATAAGGCAGAAACTAACACACCATTGCAAAGCAATTATACTCCAATAAAGATGTTAAAAAAAAAAGAATGATACCTGTTGAGTTTAATGCACTGGGGTTCATTTTAATGCATTTAAAGTTAAAAAGAAAACTTAGATGTAATAACTTACAGAAATCTGACATGTGTTGGCATATCTCTGAGTAGCATTAGAAGAACTTGATTTTTGACTTGTAAATTTTCCATCTCTGGTCAAATTCAACATAAAATGTGGTTCCCCACCCCCCAAGTCATTCTACAAGTATTTATTTGCCTACAGTGTTTCCAGCAAAGAGGACACAGCAGTTAACAAGCCTAAGACCCTGCTTTCATGAAGCTTATATTCTGGGGAGATGTAGGGGAAGTGACCCTTAAACACACAAATAGTTTTGTGGTGTAACAGGGATAAGGGCATGAAGAGAAACAAGGAGAGGCAAAGGGACAGAAAGTGAGGAGGTGGATGGAGGGAAGTGGTCTTTCCATTTTATAAAGGAGGTCAGGAAAGCTATCTTTATAAGGTGAGATGTGAACAAAGACTGAAAGGAAGGGAGAGACATGATGCTAAGGCCGTGGTCCAGAGTATGATACAGATGCAAGGCCATGATGAGAGGGGTGCTCAGGAGCAGCAGGGGGTCTGGAGAGGGGGATGAGGGAGCCAGGAGAGATGAGGTCTGAGAAGTGGTCATGGGAATCCTGGTGACATGGAGCTTATGAGCTGTGGTAAGAATTGGCCTTTTATTGACTGAGAGAACAAACTCCTGAAGGGTTCCATCTGACTTATATTTTTATTTATTATTTATTTATTTATTCATTCATTCATTCATTTTAGACTTAATTGATCATATATTTTTATCATGCATCAGTCTTTTGCAAACATAAAAAGGAAAGTGTGGACCAACCAAACTGGTAAACCTTTTCCTAAAGCTTCTTTGTATTCTGTTTTTAAAAAATATCTCTCTTAATTCTTTTTTTATACAGCACATTCTTATTAGTCATCAATTTTATACACATCAGTGTATACGTGGCAATCCCAATCGCCCAATTCAGCACACCACCCCTAACCCCCGCCGCTTTCCCCCCTTGGTGTCCATACATTTGTTCTCTACGTCTGTGTCTCAACCCATGACCTGCAAACCAGTTCATCTGTACCATTTTTCTAGGTTCCACATATATGTGTTAACACACGATACCTGTTCTACTCCCTCTGACCCACCCCACTCTGCACGACAGTCTCCAGATCCATCCACGTCTCAACAAATGACCCAATTTTGTTCCTTTTTATGGCTGAGTAATATTCCATTGTATATATGTACCACATCTTCTTTATCCATTCATCTGATCACGGGCATTTAGGTTGCTTCCATGTCCTGGTTATTGTAAATAGTGCTACAATGAACATTGGGGTACATGTGTCTTTTTGAATTATGGCCTTCTCTGGGTATATGCCCATTAGTGGAATTACTGGATGATATGTTAATTCTATTTTTAGTTTTTTAAGGAACCTCCATACTGTTCTCCATAGTGGCTGTATCAATTTACGTACCCACCAACAGTGCAAGAGGGTTCCCTTTTCTCCAAACTCTCTCCAGAATTTGTTGTTTGTAGGTTTTCTGATGATGCCCATTCTAACCAGTGTGAGGTGATACCTCATTGTAGTTTTGATTTGCATTTCTCTAATAATTAGTGATGTTGAGCAGCTTTTCATGTGCTTCTTGGCCATCTGTATGTCTTCTTTGCAGAAATTCTCCCATTCTGAGGGCTGTCTTTTCATCTTGTTTATGGTTTCCTTTGCTGTGCAAAAGCATTGAAGTTTCATTAGGTCCCATTTGTTTATTTTTGTATTTATTTCCATTACTCTAGGAGGTGGATCAAAAAAGATCTTGCTGTGATTTATATCAAAGAGTATTCTTCCTATGTTTTCCTCTAAGAGTTTTATAGTGTCTGGTCTTACATTTAGGTCTCGAATCCATTTTGAGGTTATTTTTATGTATGGTGTTAGGAAGTGTTCTAATTTCATTCTTTTACATGTAGCTGTCCAGTTTTCCCAGCACCACTTATTGAAGAGACTATCTATTCTCCATTGTGTATCCTTACCTCCTTTGTCATAGATTGGTTGACCATAGGTGCGTGGGTTTATCTCTGGGCTTTCTATCTTGTTCCATTGATCTATGTTTCTGTTTTTGTGCCAGTACCATATTGTCTTGATTACTGTAGCTTTGTAGTATACTCTGAAGTCAGGGAGTCTGAGTCCTCCAGCTCCGTTTTTTTCCTTCAAGACTGCTTTTTCTATGTGGGGTCTTTTGTGTCTCCAAACAAATTTTAAGATATTTTGTTCTAGTTCTGTAAAAAATGCCATTGGTAATTTGATAGGGATTGCATTGAATCTGTAGATTGCTTTGGGTAGTATAGTCATTTTCACAATATTGATTCTTCCAATCCAAGAACATGATATATGTCTCCAACTGTTGGTGTCATCTTTAACTTCTTTCATCAGTGTCTTATTGTTTTCTGCATACAGGTCTTTTCTCTCCTTAGGTAGGTTTATTCCTAGGTATTTTAATCTTTTTGTTGCAATGGTAAATGAGAGTGTTTCCTTAATTTCTCTGTCAGATTTTTCATCCTTAGTGTTCAGGAATGCAAGAGATTTCTGTGCATTAATTTTGTATCATGCTACTTTACCAAATTCATTGACTAGCTCTAGTAGTATATGGCCTTTATTATGTTGAGATCGGTTCCCTCTATGCCCACTTTCTGGAGAGTTTTTATCATAAATCTGTGTTGAATTTTGTCAAAAGCTTTTTCTGCATCTATTGGGATGATCGTATGGTTTTTCTTGTTCAATTTGTTAATATGATGTATCACATTGATTTGCATATATTAAAGAATCTTTGCATCCCTGGGATAAATCCCACTTGATCATGGTGTATGATCCTTTTAATATGTTGTTGGATTCTGTTTGCTAGTATTTTGTTGAGGATTTTTGCATCTGTATTCATGAGTGATATTGGTCTGTAATTTTCTGCTTTTGTAGTATCTTTTTCTGGTTTTGGTATCAGGGTGATGGTGGCCTCATAGAATGAGTTTGGGAGTGTTCTTTCCTCTGCAATTTTTTGGAAGAGTTTGAGAAGGATGGATGTTAGCTCTTCTCTAAATGTTTGATAGAATTCACCTGTGAAACCATCTGGTCCTGGACTTCTGTTTGTTGGAAGATTTTTAATCACA
>NC_041221.1:27210321-27211312 GCF_002837175.3 Physeter macrocephalus
CATTTGTCTCTAGGTATTTTTTGATTTCCTCTTTGATTTCTTCAGTGATCTCTTGCTTATTTAGTAACGTATTGTTTAGCCTCCATGTATTTGTGCTTTCTATGGTTTTTTCCCTGTAGTTCATTTCTAATCTCATAGCATTGTGGTCAGAAAAGATGCTGGATATGATTTCAAGTTTCTTAAATTTACTGAGGCTTGATTTGTAACCCAAGATGTGATCTCTCCTGGAGAATGTTTTGTGCACACTTGAGAAGAAAGTGTAATCTGCTGTTTTTGGATGGAATGTTCTATAAATATCAATTAAATCTATCTGGTCTATTGTGTCATTTAAAGCTTCTGTTTCCTTACATATTTTCATTTTGGATGACCTGTCCATTGGTGTAAGTGAGGTGTTTAAGTCCCCCACTATTATTGTGTTACTGTCTATTTCCTCTTTATAGCTGTTAGCAGTTGCCTTAGTATTGAGGTGCTCCTATGTTGGGTGCATATATATTTATAATTGTTATATCTTCTTATTGGATTGATCCCTTGATCATTATGTAGTGTCCTTCCTTGTCTCTTGTAGCATTCTTTATTTTAAAGTCTATTTCATCTGATATGAGTATTGCTACTCCAGCTCTCTTTTGATTTCCATTTTCATGGAATATCTTTTTCCATCCCCTCACTCTCAGTTGTGTGTCCCTAGGTCTGAAGTGGGTCTCTTGTAGACAGCATATATATGGGTCTTGTTTTTGTATTCATTCAGCAAGCCTGTGTCTTTTGGTTGGAGCATTTAATCCATTCATGTTTAAGGTAATTATCGACATGTATGTTCCTATGACTATTTTCTTAATTGTGTGGGGTTTGTTTTTGTAGGTCCTTTTCTTCTCTTTTGTTGCTTACTTAGAGAAGTTCCTTTAGCATTTGTTGTAGAGCTGGTTTGGTTGTGCTGAATTCTCTTAGCTTTTGCTTGTGTGTAAAGCTTTTGATTTCTCCATCGAATCTGAATGAG
>NC_041221.1:27211993-27219259 GCF_002837175.3 Physeter macrocephalus
TTGTTTTTCTGGGGTTTTATCTTGTTCCTTCATCTAGTACATAGCCCTCTGCCTTTTCATCTTGTCTATCTTTCTGTGAATGTGGTTTTCATTCCACAGGCTGCAGGATTGTAGTTTTTCTTGCTTCTACTGTCTGCCCTCTGGTGGATGAGGCTATCTAAGAGGCTTGAGCAAGCTTCCTCCAACATATGAATTTTGGAGAGACACAATTCAGCCTATAACGTGTACCAAATGAATTGACATCACACTGAACACTTGTTAGTGTAAAGAACTGACATGCCTGTTCCTTGTCTCCAAGGAGCTTACAAATGAGTGTGACATATAGTGCCTATAGATCCCTATAATAAAATATCCTTCACAGAGCACTAGAACATACATGTTAAAGGACTACAAATGATTGAATAACCAAGTCGATGAAATCAAAGGAGACACACAGAACATGTGACATTTGATCTGTGACTTGAAACATGATCAGGAATTCATGAAAAAGGGAGGTATTATGAAGACTATGTCCGAGGGGACCATGGCAGCCTGGCAACAGCATAGACATTTCAGAGAGACTTAGTCAAGGCTTAAGATATCCCCAGGCACAAGCAGTGAATTAATACAAATGTCATTAAAACTGCAACATCTAAGAGTTATAATATATTCCAGAAAATGAAGGGAAATCCTATATTATATTATGTATAAAATTCAACTTTAAGTTTGGGTCTTCATGCATTTTTGCACCAAGCTATTGCTCCAACCTTGGAGTCTTAAAACAGTATTCAAAATTTGACATTGGTAATTCCTGATCTCCCAGGAGCTTGGAACAGAGATGCGTTTAAATCAGAATTAGGATACAAGCTAAAACAAGCACACATATGTGGGAAGATGGCTTTATGTACACAATGGACTTATCTACCAGGGACTCTCATCACATTTAGATGTGGTTCAGGAATTTTTGTGACATTTTCTCTCTCATTCATCTTAGAAAACTCAAGATTTGACTGCCTCATTAACCAGAAAGATAATTCTTTTAGTAGGAATGGTGGATATGACCATCTTATGTGACTGTGTAAGTTTTGTAAAATCACCAACTAAGGACATACTCATCTTTTTAGGTTAATCTATAACAACTCAGTTTATTTCTCTGGCCAAGGTCAATCACACAGTCCTTGGAATGCTGTTGATGTAGCTTAAATGGAATTCACAGAAGTGGAAAAGAATAACTTCCTGTTGATATGTGATTTACATCTGATTTCTGGCTTAACAGTGCTCATTAATTCAAACATTCTAGCTCAATCTCTCAAAAACCACAGTATTTATTTGTAGCACACCTTGTGTTGTAACACCCTGAAAAACAAAAAAACCTGGTTACTAATTCTAGACAAGAAGGTACCTAATTATTTGTCTATTCTGAGGTGTGCAATCCCTAATCGTATGCCTATCCTTGTATCCATTCAATCCACAGATAATAATAACTAGAAAGATCTTCTTGCCGGAACTCTGTGAAGTGACAAATAATAGGTTGAGAATAACTGAGACCACCGCGTCCACAAAGATTCAAACACAACAAACCAATAAGGATATACAATAGGTTCTGTTATTAGTATCCATGTCCCTTTTAAAAAATACTGTGGCTAAGGAAAAAGTTTTGATTTGGGGTGTCTTCTGTTTTCCCGGTCCCAAGCCATCTAAGTGAGATGCAAGCTTCTTGCTTCGGAACCTTTTACTGAAGTCTTAGATTTTGCAGATGTACTTGCTCAAAATATAACTTTTGATTATTGGGTGTCTATCAGCTGATTTTTTCAGGATAGCTTGCTTTCATTTAGTAAACTCAGCAAACTAATACATGTGACGGTATGGTACCGTGGTGCTCTTTGTCTCACCCAGCCCAGTGGATCTGGGTCTCTTAGACCTGGCAACAAGGTTAGATAAGCAAAGAATAAGAGAGAGTTGTAGCAATTAGGGGCAAAGGATGACAGTTTCTGAAAACCATCTTTAAGATCTGACATTTTCTATGGGGCTCATTAAACATGTCACCAGAAGTATACCACAACTTCAGTATTTAAACGTCTTGCCCAAAGTGAAGGGCCTATCTCAGCACTAAGGCTTAGTATACATTGTATTCAGCAAGCACAGACTTATTTTCTTTAACTTTAGATATAAATTATGATGACTTACATAAAAAGAAGCATTCCAAATATTTTTTATGTTAGCAGAAAATCCTACCATCACCTAGCTAGTCTCTAATTGTCCAAACACAGGACATTTTAAAATGCTAACAATATTAACAGTATTTCAAATGCAATATAAATATTGTACACACATGTATATGCACACAGATAATTATATATTTTAAGCAGTAACAATAGTTATTTTATTGATCAGAAGAATAATGCTATCTTGCTAATTAGCCAATTTCCAGAAATATGGGGATTTTATTTTTTTCATTTACAATGTTACTAAAAATGATTAGAGATTAGTGCTACTTAACCACTAAGTAGTAAAATCAACTATTTGAGAACATGGAATAGAAAATGTAATAACATCCCAACTACCTGTGTAAATGGTTTTCTGATTTGTGCTATTATCCATTTTTTGCACCCATTATTCTAAAGTTGCATTTTCTCTTAAAAAATAAAAGAAGAAAAATGTGCAAACGGGTAAGCTGAATTAAAGGAATGATATGATGGGGAATGTTTCTAGTTACTAGGGAAACCAGATTCTTTGTATGCTTATTTAAATGGCCTTTTTCTTGGTAAACTGAGACTGCTCTTGTGACATTTAGTAAAAAATAAAAGTTGAAATTATAATAGGTAAATAAATAAATACACATGTATTAAATAAATAGTACAAAGTTGTACTTACAAGCTATGAGCATTTATATTCAGTCAGCACATTGATTAAATTATCTCATTGTTATTCATAAAGATAATACTAGTGGGCATAGTCGATCATACTTGTGGGCATAGTCGATCATACTAGTGGGCAAAGATAACACTACTGAGCACAGCTGAAAATATCAAAGCATTATTAGATGTTATTTTATATCAAAAATGGGTAAAATTTATTTTTTTCAAATGGCAAATATTTCTGAGTACCTATTGTGTGTAGGCACAGAATTAATTGTGATGTTCATGATTAATATTGCATTTTACAGGACCTTCTTTACACCAGCTACTCAATATCACATAAAGTACAACCTAGAAGAATTCAGGGCCATATAAAACCATATGGGCATCACCCCTTAAAGCACAGTTAGCTGTTGTCATCCCTATTTCACAGGCAGGAAAGCAGATGGTCAGAAGGATTAAATACCTTAACTAAGGGTCCCTCTAATCATTTTATGTATTTTAGACATTTTTGCAACTAAACCATATGACTTTGGAGAGTATGAAGAATGACTTACACTGAAAAAAAAAAAAACAAGAAAAGACATCACAATAATATTCAACAATTTGTTGCCGTTATAGTTATGACATAAGTTGTGGCTTCTGATAGTGTGTCTCCTCTGACGGTTGCATCACAGATTCAGTCTTGTCCATTCAAGACTGGAACTAGCCATGATCTGTTGCTTCTTCTCCTCCCTTAATTCCCTTCACATTTCCTATCCACTTTGTCTAGCTCATCCTGTTTGATTTGAATATATAACTAACACATATAATCATTTGCTATACTTTTATTCTTCAGACTTTCACTTATTAAAAGAAATTGCAGAGTTTCACATTACATAGGTCTGCTCTCAGAAGTTTCAAGCAATAAATAATTCCCTCTGAGTGTTCTCTCCCCTTTTGCCCTAAGAGTCTTCATTCTCAGGGTGATGCATCTTCTGCCTGATCCATAAAATGCTCTCCAAGCCAAGGATGGACTTCATTTGAATTCTTCACCTGAGATAAATGTTGTTTACATTGATAATTTGGGTTTTCTTGTGAAGAAGAAAGCTTTGTATGATTTGAGGATCATTATTGTTGTTACACTCTATTCAAATGAAGTCTTACAATTATCAAATTAGATTTGGGGGAAGAAAGTAAAGGTCAATCCATTTAGAGCAGAGGTATTTGGGTCTGTTTGAATGACTTAAGTTTCGGCTCAAATGGACCAAGGTTCTAGTATATTAGATCTCTAGAGCTTATTTACTAATTATCACTACAATACAATCATACAACAACATACAAATTATCAAATTAAAATGTTGTGCACCGTAACTTTCCACAATGTTAAATGTCAAATATATTTCAGTTAAAAATAATAAATAAAAATTTTAAAATTTCTTCTGTGTGAGGGGTAAATTGTTTCTATCTGAGAAAAAAGAAAAGACTAGAGAAAAGAAAACAAAAAGAAAAAAAGAGAAGAAAGTAATAAAAAAGAAAGCCAGTGGTAGGTCATTCATACAGTGAAAAAATTGGCCTTATGTGGTAGAATTATTTCTCTCTTTTTGCTGTGTGACTTGTCAAGAATAAAAGGAGTTGTGAACAAGGAACTTGAAGGAAAAGAGAGAAACCTTTCTAAGAATAACTTGTAATCAGGAAATTGTCATGTTTTTCCTCCATGAGTGGAAGGATTTGGCACACTGAAATATTATTCTGGCATGCAGAAGGATGTGACAAAAAATTTGACAATTCAAGGTGAGCTGATATCTTCAAAATGGGGAGGAAAATGAAGAAAATTAAATTCTATAAAGCAGTAATTACTTAAAATATAATTTGCAATAGTAGTGTATTTTAAACATGTTTGCCCTTCTGCATAATTTTCTGTAACTGATTCATTCTTCTTATAACTGCAGTATTTTAATGCTATGCTCACTTCTTAAAGAATTATGATATGTTTTTCCAAACAATAATTAAGCAGTTAATTATTACGTTTCAGTTAGTTACTATGGGAGTGTAGTTGCTATACCAGGATGTTACGGTAAAAAATGTGTTGTCCAACCCCCGATAGCAAACCCTAATTATGGAACAATCAGAGTGGCATAAACTGCCTCAGGGGTACCAATCATTCAAATTCAAGACTGGGAAGTAAAAACAAACATCACACGGATCAAGTTCTGTTCTAAAGCTGAAAATGTATATGGTACAGAGAAATTGCTGTGCAGTACCTAAAAGCAGCAGAAGTACTGAGCACTCCTGTCCTCCAACGATGTCATATCACTGCACCTGGAGCATTTACTTGACCACTACTTGGGCACTTATGTAAACACTAATACTACTTTAGCATTTACCCCTAAAGTGTCAAGGTCAAGTTAGGAGAGATGTATTTCTACAGCTATTAACATCTAATTAATGTTCAATGAACTTTGAATTACTTGTAGGAAATATTTTCTCATAAGAAAAAAATACTATTTTTTTTTTTTTTTTTTTTTTAGTGGATGCGTGTGGCACAAGACATGTGCTAGTAAAACAGAAGACATTTTCTAGATAAAGGTAGCAGATTTAATCATGGACAAATGTTCTATGTCTCAAATATGACATGATACTATGAAAGATACTAGAGAGTTTTGAGGGTAACAGTAAAATTATTACTGGAGCCTTATAACATACCTTGTTTAGAATTGTCAAAATCGTTGGCAAAGAGTAAAAGTCCTAAGATCCTTCTGATTATTGAAACATTGCTTTGTGCCTCACACTTTAAAAAGTACCATTTTGGGTGAACCATGAAGTGCTTTACACGTGAGCTACAATTAACAGTAACAACAATCGAAGGATAATTTTTCTTAGTTCACAGATGTGGAAATCTTCCCGCGGTTTTCACATAACTAGGGCCATAGCCATGGGCCTGGAGACAGAGATCAATTGTTCATTCTTTCCCCAGAGACCTTATACAATGAGGTCTGGTAAATTCCTTCATGTTCCACATCAATCAACTCCTTGCCTGTAATTTTGTCTCATGGTATTGCAACAGGGAAGAGCCAAATCTGACTACAAGGTCTGTTTCTTTTACTTTAACCTTTGCTTTCCGCTGCTTTGGTTCACTAAAAGGATGCTGTCTGTACATAATGGCCTGCTCAGGGAACCCTGCCCCCTGCCTGAATGTTAAACCAAAGGGCCTTTGTTCAGGGAAGCATCGAGACCCTGTCCACCTGTGGATGGCTACAGGAAAGAAGGAATTAACACATCCCCTCCCCGAGGCTGGCCACTCCAGGGGATATTTACAAAACTTAGGGCCTTTTTACTGTACTTCCTCATCTCCTCCCCATCTTTGTTCTGTAAAAGAAACTGGCATCCAAACCCCAATAAGATGGGGTTTTTTTGGAAACATTAGTCTGCTATCTTCTCGGTCTGCCTGTCCTGTGACGAGCAGAGGGAGCTTGGACTCGGTAACAGTATCTCCGTTAAGTATTAATCATAGTGATCTCTGTTTTCAGGAACCTCCCATCCATCCACCCAGTACTCTACATCCTCCTGATCTCTTGATCCAGGTTTTTACTGGGAGGTCTGCACCTTTGGTAGAGCTTCTCAGTTCTGGGAGCTCATTTAACTTCTCTAGGAAAGATTATGGTTACTAGTGGAGGGTATAATTCTATGTCTGTGGAAGTGTACGTAGCTGTCTGCTGCTACTCCTACAACTTTCCATTCTGGAGCATATAAATGTTTAGAATGTTTAGTCCCAATTGAGACTAACTAATTTCTGGTGTAGTAACCTAAAAAACTGAGGAACTGGTTATTGCTATGGGAGACTCATAAGAATGTATTATTTTTTTCCCATTATTCTGAAAATTAAGTTACCTTGGACAGAAACACTTTGGCACTTGGTGGGATTCTTGAGTTGGTAGTAGCATCCTTGGGAATTCATTTGTGTCTCCAAGAAAAGTGTCGGGGAGGAAGAAATATCCCTTTGCCCTTCTAGGTTCTTCTGTTTGGTCTAAGAATTAACTTGACATGAAATAGATTAACGAGAGAAAAATCAAACAAAGTTTTAATACTATGTATACATGGAAGAGACCCAGGAAAACTGAGAAACTCGTCAAAATGGCTGAAACCCATGGATGGACCTAGAGTCTGTCATACAGAGCGAAGTAAGTCAGAAAGAGAAAAACAAATACCGTATGCTAATGCATATACACGGAATCTAAAAAGAAACATGGTACTGATGAACCTACCGGTAGGGCAGGAATAAAGACGCAGAGATAGAGAATGGACTTGAGGACAGGGGGAGGGGGAAGGGTAAGCTGGGACGAAGTGAGAGAGTGGCATGGACATATATACACTGTCAAACGTAGGGTGAATAGCTAGTGGGAAGCAGCCGCATAGCACAGGGAGATCAGCTCGGTGCTTTGTGTCCACC
>NC_041221.1:27219299-27236348 GCF_002837175.3 Physeter macrocephalus
AGGGTGGGAGGGAGATGCAAGAGGGAGGAGATATGGGGATATATGTATGCAGATGGCTGATTCACTTTGTTGTACAACAGAACTAACACAGCATTGTGAAACAATTATACTGCAGTAAAGATGTATATATATATATATATATATATATATATATATATATATGTATTAATACCATC
Source organism: Physeter macrocephalus (assembly GCF_002837175.3). Taxonomy (NCBI): domain Eukaryota; kingdom Metazoa; phylum Chordata; class Mammalia; order Artiodactyla; family Physeteridae; genus Physeter; species Physeter macrocephalus. The sequence continues at coordinate 27,219,476 of NC_041221.1, forward strand.
TTCAGCTAAAAACAAAAGAGGGTGTTGGGGGTAGTGGTCTGGGACTTCAAAGGAGAAAAAGTCAGTTCCTGTGGAGATTAAAAGCAAATGTTTTGTAAACAAATATTTGCTGGGCCTGCAGAGACAATGGGACACAAAGTGGGCTCTGATCTCTAGGCCCTGCTGAGTTTCCCTCACCACACTCAGCCCTATTCTTTGCGCACATCTCTGGTGGTAGCTCCATTCTAGGAATAGGCCCTCTATTTAAATTCTCTTAGGCGGTTAAGGAGAAGGTCAAAGTTTCTTCCTGAGTCTTTTGGACCTTGATTATTTTCAGCTTGAAATAATCTGCACGGCCAAGAGACATTTTGGGGTGGCAAATTTTGCTCCTCTTTGAAAAGGAAATATTGTTTTGCTCCTGAAATTTTACCAGTAATTTTCTTACCAGTGGAAAGAGAAGTGTAGTCATACAGACTGGTTGTACTATTCTTTCTTTTCTATTTCCTACCTGACCAACATTAAGAAAGTTACCTAACATCTCTAAAGTTCAGATTCAACGTCTGTAAAATGATCCCTCCCTCACAGGATTAAATGATGGATGATATATGAATGAGTCTAGTACAGGCACTGTCATACCCTTTTTATAAATGCATCTACAGTTAGCAATTAATATGTTATTATACCTTGTTGACTAACCTTATTATTCCAGACAAATGGAAAGTTTATGGATAACAATCCATGTCTCAAAACTCTTTAATATCTCATGGGACACTGGGATACTGCTGGGTATAACGTAGGCACTGATAAACTCCCAGTAGTTGGCAAGTTCAAACAGAAGGCATCATAACAACTCAGAGTCTCCTAATCCCTCATGTATACCATTACTTTCTTCTGCATCGCTTCCATGGACTCCTGGGAAATGTCAAAGAAGTTACTGGGCTATTCATAGGGGAAAGAAATTATAAGAAAAATTTGGAAGGGGAGAATTTGGAGAGTTGAAGTGATCAGCAGTTTAGGCTAACACTGTCAGTTCCTGTAGGAATAAACAAAAAAGAATCAGGTGTTTAAAACTTCCAAGATTAAAAAAAAAAAAAAACCTCCAAGAGACTAAGAAGGGTGATGGAAGGGCACCCCCAGATCAATTTTCAAGTATCACATAAATGTGCCCAGTACAACCTCAGCTCTGAAACAAGAGGCTTCTAGGGGCACAAAATGACAGTTTTTTCCCTCAAAACCTTTTTTTTTTCCTTATTAGTCATATTCTTCAATTATCCTCATAAAAGCTAGTAATAGTAATCCCATTTGGAAAAAAAATAGTATTAATGGCAACATATTTTAAAAGAAATGGAGAATCTGAGGAGCACTGATATTGCTTTCCTTCTTCAAGGTCACTGAAAAGTCAAGACTAGAACCTTTGGGTTTCAGCTTTCTAGGTCAAATTTTTCGTTATTCGTTTCAGTATAAGCATTAGTTTGGATGACATTCGTACTAGAAAAGCAATTGCAAGATTTAAAAATATCCTTAAAATTTTGAATATATATGTATACACACAAATATACACTTATATATACATATATACACACACATCTATATACATATACACACAAGTATATACATACATATATGTACACACATGCATAAATATATGATTAAAAGGGAATCAGTTATGAGTTTCCATAATAAATATAATAGTCAGATATAGAAAAATAGTAGCCACTCTAAATCATATGGTGTCAGTATTCACTACTGTTTAAGTAGGTACTACTATTCCAATGAGTTATTTCATAGCAAATACACTCCACTGATTTAATTTTTGCATATTTGTTTCAAAAATAAGTTTAAAAAAAGGAAAAAAAATCAAGTTACATACAAAACTTTTTTCATGCTAAAACCCAGAAACAAAAATGTGTTTTAAATTAGCTGTTTTTCAAAAATGTTTCATTTTATTTTAGAATCAATCTAATTTACAGCAAACCACCCTTAGCAAACTTATGAATATGACAAATTGTATTTTATATACAGGTGATTGTTATTTGATATATTTAAAATCACCTTTCAACTATGCTTCTTTAAACAGAAAAAAGTCATAAAGTATATGAATCATAAATTAACTATAAATTATAATTTCCCTTGGCCTGTCACAATCTCAGTTTTCCCACTTTTTCTTCCCCAGGAGAAGCTGACACAAATATAAGGAGAAGATTATCTCTCCTCTGCATCTCAGTGACTACCACTTGCTCACACCACCACCATGTCTTTAAGGGCCTCAAGTTCATGCACGTACATAATGACCAAGCCTCCTGGCTTAGTGCATTCCTGAAGTCGGTGTAAGCTACAACTGACTGTGACCATAACAAGCTAGTTAACTTCTCTGGACCACTTTGAAAAAGTTCCCGAGGAGTTTCGGGGAAAGAAGTAAAAGGCAGACTGGGTTACTTAGTCCCCAAACTTTCCTCAAACCCTTCAAAATTCCTAACTGAGGACAGAGCTAATGTCTGCAGAGAACCATTTGCTCTCTGATTCAGGAGAACATCAAGAGAAACTTTCTGTTAACAGATGCTCTGCCGTTATAAATTCATCGCAAAGATAGCTAAAACCCTGAAAAAAAAATGTAGGAAAATTGCTAGCTTCTAAGAAGATACATGAAGCCAAAAGAAACTTCTCATTTGACTGGAAAAATTCCAAACACCAAGAGACATTCATTTTAATGAGTTGTCATGAGGTGTTAATAAGTATAGAGATCTGTGCAATGCCAAAATTTACCCTTCCTCCATATTTCTCTTTTTTTCCAGAGCTTGTTCTGTTAGGGATACAAGTTCTCTCTTTTAGACAGTTGTTTTTCATCTCGTTTTGGTAAAAAAAAAAAAAATGCACTCCCCCAGAAAAAAATAGTGTATCTCACAAACTATAACTTAGTTATAAAAATCTCAAACTTCTGCTCTATACTTTTTGCATAAAATTTACTTCTGCTTTCTTCTTTTGTGCTTTGAAACATAAATTTTATAACTACCCTTTTCCTATTTCCTATGTGAAAAACCAGACTATGTATTAAGATCCCCATGGAACTGAACTACATCCTGTGTGATTAAGTCCTGGAATTGCTTTGAATATTGTGCATATCATTCTCACTCTTGGCTCTTTTAACCACTCAACAACATTTTTTAAGCACTTAGGATGTGGAAAGCACTATGATGGAGTCAGTGAAGTGCTTGCACTTCGAGGAAGGCCAATCCTGCAGACCACCATTGAACTAAATCCAAGAGCATGAAGGGCACGCTTGTGCAGAACTCCAGTGGGAGACCAGAGCTCTTCCTGATTCTGTCAAGTTGCCTCTGCATCCCTCCCTCCCCTCAGCCCTCACCACATCTCCATCACTCTGTACCTTGGACCAACTGGACCAATCTAATTGTGTGCTTTATTCCTGTTCATCTCAGTCACCACAAAAGATCCAGGACTCCAAGGTCCTTCTTCATCCCCCAAAGGTTAATCCACACCTGGCTCCAGAGCTGCCTTTTCTGATTCTATCTCCCACTCTCCACCTCCTGAAACCTTTCATTCACTGTGCCCCTGAAACGCTAAGCCAATAACCAGTCCTTTCCCTTAACCTCAGCATCTTCCCCCAAAGTCCCCACACATTCTTAACTTGACTGAAACCTGGCTGCCCCTGAAGGCACTGGTTCCCTTCCAGCCCTCTGAACAGTGGCTGTTTGCCTCCCACTCTCCTTGTACTATGGGGTCTGGAGCTGAAGTGAGTGTCCCCTTTGTTCCTCAACATTTCCAGAACTTTCTCTCTTGTCCACCGAAACTCCCAGCACTGAGTCATTTCATCAAGCACTTTGCCTCCCTTTTGCCCACAGGACTCCACCTCCCTTTCTTGCCAGAAGAGTTTAGTTTCTGGCTACCGTCACTCTTTCCAATATCCCATTATAACCACCCTCCCTATCCCACCCCTCTAGGTGGTCACAAAGCACCGAGCTGATCTCCCTGTGCTATGTGGCTGCTTCCCACTAGCTATCTATTTTACATTTGGTAGTGTATATATGTCCATGCCACTCTCTCACTTTGTTAGCATATGGTATTTGTTTTTCTCTCTCTGACTTACTTCACTCTGTATGACAGACTCTAGGTCTATCCACCTCACTACAAATAACTCAACTTCGTTTCTTTTTATGGCTGAGTAATATTCCATCGTATATATGTGCCACATCTTCTTTATCCATTCACAAAGATCTTTTCTTTAACCCCACCTTGCCAACTTATTCCCATGGTCATATCTTAATGTTACATCAATTTCAATAATCCCCCAAACCCTGATCACTAACTCTTAACTTTTAGCCCACACTCTATATTAACTGAAGTCTAAGGTTATGGATTAAATGTTTGTCACCACCCCAACCAGCACCAACACCACCCACCACGCTCCTCTCCGCCACACAAGGGAGAGTTTATATATATAACTCATATATTAAAGCCCTAACCTCTAATGCCATGGTATTTTAACCAAGCAGGACCCTGTGGGGCCTTCCTGGGACAGACCCCCTACCCCCTGCCGACCTCCATGTCCTCCGCCTGCCTCTTGTTTGTAGAAAAACTTTAGCCTCCTAGGTCTTCCCCAGGTTCCAAAGAATAAACTTAATCAGAGAAGTGAGAAAATTCAGAAACAAAAGAAAACAGTCAAGCAAGACAAAATAAGAACAGTTTAGCCATTTTTTTAAAAAGTCAAGGATCTTTAGCTCCTTCTCAAGGGCTATAGATAATATTCTGAGCCATATCCTTTGCGCTGTTTTGCAGATACTGAAACCCTCACCAGGTAGAAGAAGCTAACTGCATGTTGCCCACAGGCACGTAGACCCAGACTGGTTGGAACCAGAAGGTTGATCTTGTTGACTCCTGGTTACCTCACCACCAACCAATCAGAAGAATGTCCACAAGCTGATCACATACTCTGCAACCCTCTCCCTCACACTGTCTTTAAAAACCTTTTCCTGAAACTTTCAGGAAAGTTCAGGTCTTTTAAGCACTAGCTGTCTGGACTCCTTGCTTGGTGCCTGCAATAAACACTGCCCTCTCCTTCACCACAACCCAGTGGCAGTAGATTGGCTTTACTGCATACGGGTGAGTGTACCCAAGTTTGGTTCAGTAACAGTATTTGGAGTTGGGACTTTGAAAGGTAATTAGTTTTAGATGAGGTCATGAGAGTAGAGCCCCATGATGGGGTTAGTGTCCTTAGAAGAAGAGGAGAGACCAGAGCTCTCTCTCTCCACCATGTGAGGACACAGCAAGAAGGAAGGCTATTTACAAGCCAGGAAGAGAGATCTCACAAGAAACAGAATCTTCAGGCACCTTGATCTTGGACTTCCCAGGCTACAGAACTATGGGAAACAAATGTCTATTGTTTAAGCCACCTAGACTGTGTTTTTTTCTTATGGAGCTTCAAGCTGATTAAGGCATCTAACAATTCTTCAAACCCACCAGGACCTACAATCTATTGATTCACCACGTTTTTACTTTTGCTCACCCATGATTTCCTCCTCTCTTCTTTCCTTATGCAGCTTAAGTCTCATGTTTGTTTATCATAAACACTTGCCTACATATACCTTTATCTCCCTTACTCATCCCCTGCTTTTGTCACCAGTTTCTTTCCTCCCATTCTTTCTTGAACCATTCACATCATGTTTTTGCCTCCACCACTCCATAGAAACTGTTCTTTTTCAGGTCACCATCATTGTCATTTTGCTAAATCTATTGGTCGTTTCTGGGTCCTCATCTGTCATGATCCATCAGCAGAATTTGACAGAACAGATCATGACATTATTTTTGAAATACTTTCCTCTCTTGCTTCCAGAACATCTAATTTGCTTTATTGTTCTCAGATCTCTCTCCATCTCCTTTGCTATTTTTTCTGATCCTTGGTTTCAAAAGGAAGATTTCCCCAGGGTGTATCTGTTGGACCTCTTCTATACACATTCCCTAATTGATCTCATCCACCCTTATGTCTTCAAGTATCATCTATACACTGATGGCTTCCGATCTTACATCTGGACCTCCAACTTCTTCCCTGAAATCCAAACCCACATCTCCAATTATCTGCTTGATATCTTTCAGAGCTTATTTAGTAGACTTTTCAAATTTAACGTACTCGAAACTAAGCTTCTAATATTTTGCCAAAACCAACTCCTCCTGCAGCTTTCCCCATATCAGTTCATAGTAGCTCCATTCTTCCAGCACACAAGCCAAAAACAGGTAGTTATATTTGTCAGGATTTTTTTTTCTTCACCCTAGATGTCCATTCTGTCCAAATCTCCTGTCTGTTCTACCTTCAGCGTACATCCATAGTTTGACCATTTCTCATACCTCACTATCCACTTAGTCCAAGCCACCATAATTTCTAGCCTGGTTTACTATAGTAGCTTCCTATTTAATCTCACTTCTTCCATCCTTTTCTCTCTATAGTCTATTTTCAACACAGTATCAAGAGCAGCCTTATTAAAGCTGTAGCAGGCCAGGTCCTCCATTTACTCTAAAACCTCAAATGTCTTCACGTCTCACTCAGAGTAAATAATAAAATTCTTATCACTTACGGGTTCATACACTATCTGACTCCACGTTACCTCTCTCTCTGATTCTCCTACTCTTTCTTCTCTCACTCCTCTCTCCACTATGAAGGACTCGATTTTCTTCAGATGTACTTGAGATGCTACAGTCTCATCTCAAGGACCTTGTGTTTGCTCTTCCACCCACCTGCAACCCTCTTATTCTAGATATCTGCCTGGATATCTCCGTCCCTTCCTTTATTCAAAGTCTTCTCTCAGGGATGTTTTTTCTGGCCATCCTATATAAATTTCAATGCTGTCTCATATTTGTTTTCTGTGTCACCCCAGATTAGGGCACTTGACTTGCTTTCGGCAGGAGCAACCCTAGCAAGGGTGATGCTATTTACATGGTCATTGATCCAGGTTGCAGCAGTTGCTGTAGATCCAGGAACCCATTGCAACCGGAACTCCCAGTCCCTCCTGTTGCTCATAGCTACTGCCCATCAACATCTTGCTTTTTTCCCTCTTCATACACTTTTTACCTCCTGCCTTGCAACTTCTATGCAGCCACTAAAGCCAGCGACAGCACAGGAGCTGGTCAGTATGTTGCAGGCACAATCTTAGGCCATCAGCTAACTTCCTCTCCCTTTTTCCTCCCTGACATGCTGCTCAAAGACACAGTAGCTTCACTTATGCCCTCTGAAGAGGTGCAGGGAGAGCAAATGACTGCTTATCCACAAACGGTGGCAAGTGTGGTAACACTTTCTTATATTTGCTCTCCTAGAATGGTCCATGTTGTTGATATTTTCCAAAAGCATCATTCTCAGTGCATTAGTCTCCTGGTTTAAAACCTGTCCATAGTTCCCCTTTGCCTATAGAATAAACCACTAGGTTCCTAAGGTAGTATTAAAGTGTGGTAACAATCTGAAGTCTTGTCTCTTGCTTGCCCTACGTTCCAGCCAAAATAAACCAATCACCATCCCTAAGCTACATCCAAAATTTCCTAACTATGTGTCTTGGCTCAGAATTTCACCTCCTCCAGGAACCCTAAGGTCCTCATTTCTTCCTATCCAAATTCTTTCTATATTTTCATGATCCAGACCAAATGTTACTTCTTTCTTCCTTGCTCCTCCCCAAATAAATGATTCACAGTTCCCTGTGTGACAACTTATCCTGGTATTCTTATTATTTGTGCATTCATTTCTAATTGCTCCTTGAGGGCAAAGCAGTATTATCTATCTCTGTCTCCCCTGCAGTAACTAATTCAATGACATGAACGATTATATTCGCTCAAAAAAATGTTAACTCTAATCAAATAGCAGAGCAAGCTATCTGGCAATAACCAAAGAGATCAGTGTGTTCTAGACAGTATGAGGCCCAGGAATGCCACAGAGAATTAGAAAAGAGCAAGCGACCTGGGGTCAGGTTGAATGAATCTTGAGTCTGCCATTTAACACCCGTACAGTCTGGGGCAAGTTTTCTTTCTTTCTTTCTTTCTTTTTTTTTTTTTTTTTTTTTTTAATTTTTATGAATCTCTGTCCCCTTTTACTACATGTAGTGAATATATATATATTTTAGTTTTCATTGGAGTATAGTTGCTTTACAATATCGTGTTAGCTTCTACTGTACAGCAAAGTGAATCAGATATACGTATACATATATCCCCTCTTTTTTTGGATTTCCTTCCCATTTAGGTCACCACAGAGCACTGAGTAGAGTTTCCTGTGATATACATACAGTAGGTTACTTGTAGTGAATATAAACGTAGATACCACATGTAGATGATCGTATCTACCACATATGGTTGCTTTGAGGTTTGTGCGCCTTTTAAAGTACCTGGCCTAAAGTCAAAGATTTGATTCAGAGTCCAGAGTGTTAAGCATTCCACTGTGGAACCGCCACAGGAGACCTGATTCAAAGCCCAGGTCTCCCAGAGGTGAGAGTTTGGTTTGCGCTACCGTAGCCCTTATAGTCCCAGAGTTTTCATTATAAAATTATAGAGCTTGACTTGATGTCCTTAAACATTTTTTAATTTTATTGAGGTGTGGTTAGTTTACAAAATTGTTTTGGTTTCTTCTGTGCAGCAGCGCGACTCAGTTGTACATATACATGTATGTTCTTTTTCATATCCTTTTCTATTATGGTTTATCACAGGATATTGAATACAGTTCTGCAAAACAGTGTGTCTGCAGGCTAGATGAGCCTTTACCAAACTGTATTTCCTGAAACAATGGCTCCATGAGCTGCTCTGTGAAAAATGTTTGATCATCAAATAATTTGGGGAGATTCTGAATTCTAAAAAATAAAATAAAATAAGGTACCTGGACTAGGACCCCAATCCTCATGTCCTGATTCCACATTCTAAGCACCAAAGGCCCAGGTCTCTCTGTGTTACCTCTGAGGAAGCAGCCTTAGGTCACAAAGGTGATGACACACAGAGGCTCTTCCTCTGTTGGACAGGGAATGAGCCATGCTGGTGAGGCTCCAGGCAGTGTCTTTTCTCCAGACCCACGGGGACCTCATGTCACAGGACTGACCAGTGACAGCAGAGGGTGGCTTGAGCGTGAGAAGCCCTTCTCATCTCTCCCCATTCAGTTCTACATAGAACTGTATGTCCTGTGAGACGTGGAGCAGAAAAAAAGAGGAGGTGGCTTTTGAGGCAATCAACTGAGCAGAGAGTGTGGAAAATAAACCCTCAAAAAGAGGAGGGTGACGTCACCACGTTTTCCATGTTTATTTCTCTCAAAATGGCTAAACACTCAGAGAATTATGCAGAATTTCTGGGAGACAAAAGGAAACTGAATAATGCTGGTACAGAGTATGAAGTAGAATGAAAAGAGGAAGGAGTTATTTCCTTGTCTATAAGAAGAATAACATTAGACCTGCTTTTGCTTTCAATAATAATGTTAACATGCCAATATAAATGCATCTTGTCTTCAAGCTTGAGATTTCATGTCATAGTGACAGAGGTTTAAGCAGTGTTTATAATTATACAAAATTGCATGGCTGAGAGTGGAAAGAGCTAAGGCAGACTTCACCGACAACACAGAAACTATGCATTAGGAATCAATGCAACCCTCGTGAAATAGAGCATTTCACACACAAGCACGCATGAACCCGGCCCACTGATGACATGCTACTAATGGCATGGTAAAAAACTGTGTCATTTTGTTTTGTATAAAAAATCACTTCTGTTAGTAAACCTCAAAGATGTCATTTTAAGCAAAAGGAATACTGTATTAAAGCAACTCAGGTAACCCTAAAATTCACTTCCTAAAACAAAGATTTTACCAAAAACAATTAACAGCACATTTCCCAAGTTACTTTCCTTTGTAAGGAAGAGGTCGACCTATGTGATTATGCTTTATAGACTCAAAAAAACCTGAAGTTGTTGCCCAAGAATAATGTTTGAGTAGAGACAGAAGCTTAAGTATTTTTATTACATTACATTTATATATTATATATATATATATATATACACACACACACCCATATACAGTCGCTCCTTGTTATCTGCAGGGGATTGGTTCCACGACCCACCAAGAATACCAAAATCCATATATATATATGGAGGTATACTTACACCTCAGACTTGCTCAGCCATTGACTGATATCACATATAATTTATGCCCTATTTATCTCATAATCCCAGCATTCAGAACATTATATGGAATGTAATAGGTGATACATAAATTTGTTCCATTGACCTGTAATCTTTACAGGTTAAGTACCATTTTGGGATTTAATAGATTCAAATATAGAAAATCGCTTAACAAAATAAGATAAAAAATTCAGAAAGCTGACCCTGCCAAGGAAGAAAGAATTATACTCTTTTCTAAAGGAACAAAGTCTTATGAGAGGGCTAGGTAAAAAGTGTGTCCTAAATGTGCCGTAAATATTCTTCTAATCTATTAATTTCTCGTTCAATAAAAACTAGCATCCAGAAAATATAGTTTTGCCACCCAAAGGTAATCTGGATTAATTCCTGAAGAAGCCAAGAGACAGAAGCCATACGTGAAGACCCTCAGTCAGTGTACAGTGAGCCCCAGACCAGGTATCATGGAAGGACAACAACACCAACGATCCCTCCACTGACTGACAGAAAGGGGTGCCCCCTTTCTGTGAGTGCAGGTGTAGTCAGCACTGATGGGAATGGCTATAAAGGCAAAGTATTCACTCATCATTCGGTTTTTGCATATTTACTGTGTTCCAAGTGGGATGCATTAATAATCCAAATTCTCTGTCGTTAGAGTCTAGTGAGGGGACACAGGCAATGAAATATAAATACAATCAATAGCTTAATTACATAGTGAATTAGAAGGTGATAATTCTTATGGAAAATAGAGCTGGCCAAGTGGAACCAGAAGGGTGGTAAGGATGGTCGCAAACATCAATATCATTGCGTGGTCAAGTCAATGTGCTCAAGATGGCAGCCCTGTGAACAAGCACATAAAAGAGTAACAGACCTGGGGATGAACTAAGCTTTAAGAGGAAATGATTAACTAAAAGAGATGAACATTTGGATATAGACAAACAGCTATAGCTGGAGGAACTGGAAAATTAACAGAAGAAAGAGTTAAAGAAAAATTGGAGAGCCTTGAAATAGTGAAACCTGGAGCTGGAACACTGTATAGGAAGGATGTCCTGAGTTGCATGTCAGGAAGGGTGTGGTGCGATGGCTCTTATTTCCCCTAGTCAGGCTCCCAGGACAGAGGACAAGGCACTCCAGGGGACCACTTAAACATTCATTTTGGTTTATAGTCCTATCAATATTAATTGAATGCTTTGAAAATTACTGCAGAACTAACATATGTATTCTAGGAAGCCTGGAAATATCTGAACAGCATGATAATTAAAAGAGGAGGAAAATTAATACTGCTGAAGGCTGACCCTTCTAAAGGAAGTGCCAGCTGACTTTAGGGTGGAAGGTCAGTGGGTCTCAGGGCCCTGGGCTTCTATGGACTTTTCATATCTCTCTATCCATGTCCTTCATAGCAAGCAAGAGTAAATTCATCTGTTCCCTGCCTGGGCTGGTGTCCTCCATAATTTTTCTAGCAGTGTTCAAAGGTTAATTCTGTATCTATCATTGTGAGGCTCAGACGACACTACAGTTACTGTTTTCAATTGTCAATGTGGTTATCATGGAGAAGGACAGAAGATGGTGTCTAAGGGAACCTGGAATCTACATCTTGTTAATGAGACTCCCTTAAGACTAACTGCAAAACCATAACCGCCAACAGATCAAATGAAGGAAGGGTATATACTGACGTTGCTCTTTATTTTTGATTATCACTTTCAGGGCCTAAGGGTCAGAGATGCAATTAGCATCTGGCCCATCAGATAGCTGACTTATTTGTTATGTATTTGGGGAGGAGCTAAGTGTGGAAAGTTAGACACAGACCCATGCTTGATTTGTCACAATCCAGTGAGGGTGTTAAGAGTAAGCATGCGCATACGAGTACAGAATACTACAGAATAGGTATGTACAGAACATCAACAGTCATAAATGGAGAGAGTTATAATGTGATAGAGGACAGAAGAGAGAAAAATGAAACAGAAGGTGGTCTTGCTACGACTTGGAGAATAACTAGTTTACCAGACAAATAGAGAACATTCCAGAGTTGTGTCATTTTTGTTTTGAATAAAAAAACCACTTCTGCTACTAAACCTCAAAGATGTCTTTTTAAGCAAAAAGAACACTGTATTAAAGCAACTCAGGTGATCCTAAAATTCACTTCCAGAGACAAGGATTTTATCGAAAACAATTAGTAACACATTTCCCAAGTTATTTTCCTTTGTAAGGAAAATGGCTGACCTATATGATTACGCTTCATAGACTCAAAAAGACCTGAAGTAGTTGCGCAAGAATTAGGTTTGAGTAGAGAGAGAAGCTTAAGTATATTTCTTCTATTACGTTTATACACAGTTACGTATATACATACATATGTACTTGCATGCATATATATATATATATATATGTGTGTGTATGTATAGATACACACTCATACACAGTTGCCCCTTGTTATCTGCGGGGGATTTCTTCCAGTACCCACTGAGGATGCCAATGTGTGTATGTGGGGCAGGGAGATTATAAGCACGGAGACCAGAAAATGCATGACTGGAGAAAAGTTAAAGGGTTTAGTAAAACTGTTATTCATGTGTAGTTTCATTTCAAAAATGTTATATAAAGGGCTTTGAATAGATAGGTGTTTGAATTTTATTTTTAAATTAGTAAAATATTTTTGATGCACGTTCAAAGACATTCTGTGTGTGTTAATAATGTGCTTCTCCAAAATGAGCAAACTTGCAGAATTTGGAACAACAATGTTTAGCACTGAAGTTTTGTATCTCACAGAGCCCCAGCTAGTTAGAGAATGAACTCTGCTCCAATCCATCTTGTCTCCCACTTAGTCTGGTTGATAAAAAGCAAGACATCAATCAGGAAAGAGCATAACTATCTAGTGCTTTAGGGAGAAATATGGACACCTTAGCAAGAACATGAAACCCTTACGGAATAATTTGAGTTTGGATGAGCATAGGTCGAAAACATAATTTCTTGAAAAATGTCATTGGCATTGAAATCAGACTCTATATTGAAGGGGTATAGTTCCCTAAAAAGTTACAAACTTTCTTCCTTTTAAGATACCTTAAAAGCTATGCTGTTTAGATGCACAAAATCAAAGTGTTCAATACAAAACAATTTCAGTTGCATAACACACATGCCCAGCAAATCCATCTGTTCTATTCCCTTCTCTGTAACCGGTGTCAGCATTAATCCAGTTAATCAGGGAAGGTGACCTCCAGCATCACAGAATCATTCCTCTTCTTCCTACAGCCCTCCTACCTCCAACCAAAGTCTCTCCTCCTTTCCATTCCTTTTCAGGCATCATCTCCTGATAAGCAAAGAAGGCAAAGGATGTGGAAAGCAGATCAGTAAGGTGGTTAAAAGATGACGTTTCTGGATTCTGTAAATGTGCATTTGAATCTTCATCTGTTGCTCACCCACCAGCCATGTGACCTCGAAAAGTGGCATCATCCCTCTGAGGATGGGGATAAAAGTAAGCAGGTAAGGAAGATTTTCATTCAGTTGATTTCAATGGGGATAGAACCTAAAGGAACTAACTCCACTGAAACAAAAGGCAGGAGGGTTTTGAAGCACAAAGATGAGCTGAAGGAAAAGCCTGGAAAGCAGGCCTGACGTTGATCAAAGGGCTGCACTGAGCACACGGAGCTATTCCCAAGTTTGTCAATGGTTTTCTCTGTAATTATGCCATCAGCTTGTTAATTGACACCCATCCAAGTTAAGCTCCTACCTCCCACACGGACAGGCGATAGGGACACAGAGGTACTTTCTTACTTGATGTTTAAGTTTCAAAGAGATGGTTCTCAGGTCCCTGAGAAAGACATTTCCTGGGTTGTGAAACTGGGGAGAAGCTGGGAGAAGATTTACATACCTGTCAAGTAGCAAAGAATTTACAGCTGCTAGTTTTCTAAAGCACATGCTCTAAGAAAAGGTACATCAGGGGACTAGTGTCAGAAAGAAATCTGCCCAAAGTTTAGCCAAGTGGAGGAAAACATTAAGTCTGTCCTAGTCAAGGTTGTATCATTAGAACAGCTACAGACACAGACATTTCAGTCACTAGAGTTGCCGACTAGAAGATCCCATTATTGAATTCCTGTTCTCATTTCCATAAAATCATCCGCTGTGACGTGAATGTACTTTTTGTGTATGTGTCTTTATAAAGTACCCCTTGAGACTTTGAAAGGATTGTTGCTGTTTTTCCTGCTAGCAAGGGACTGAACATTTATGTCCCCCCCCAAAAATATGTATGTTGAAACCTTAACCCTAATGTGATGGTATTTGAAGATGGGGCCTTTTGGAGGTAATTAGGTCATGAGGGTAGAGCACATGATGGGATTACTGACCTTATGAGAAGAGGCCAGAGGCCTAGCTTGCTCACGTTTGGCCATGGGAGGATACAAGGCAGTGTTCAACTGGTAGAAGGCTCTGACCAGAACCCAATCATGCAGGCACCCTGATCTGGCAGTTCAGCCTCCAGAATGGTGAGGAATAAATGACTGTTGTTTAAAGCACCCAGTCTACTGTGCTGTAACAGTGTTTTGTTACAGTAGCCCAGGGTAACTAAAGCACTGCTGTAAGCTCCAATGTCGCCCAATTTACAGTTATCTTATCTTCAATATTATCATCAATATTATCATTAATGTTATCAGTAAGTGGGCTCCTGAAGTGGACTAACAGACTCCATTTAGTAATGAAGAAATTTCATAGCAGAAATTTCAAGAACAGCAACAAACCTTCCACTGAATCCCCTGTCCTCTACTGAACCGGAACTGTGTCTGTGCATGTTGATTGTAAAAATCTCAGTAGAATTTAGAAGGCTCTCCCTGGAGCATCACGGGTCTTGCATCTCATAAGACTACATTCAATTAGCTTTCTAAAATTGAAAAGTCACTGCCAATTCTGTAATTTAAGTAATTGAGTGCCTGAGGAAAGAAGGGACACTGCAACGGGAGGGGGATGCAGTGCTTCAAGCTGGGCTATAATTTTGGCTCAGCTGATGCTCTAGAGATGAGATAATGGTGATATCTGCCCTCTTGCTTCTCCAGAGAAGCCAGCAAGATTGTGACACCCTCAGTTTGAGAATACAGTCTCTTGGGTTCGCAGAGCACAGAACGAAGCCAACTGAGACTTCGATTGCTGACCTCATTTTCTACCTACTCAATAAGAAAAATAATATACACTGTCCTTCCAAATTAATCTTCTATGTCATTAAAAAAAATAAATCTCATGAAGACATATCTTCAACGTAATGACAAAATTAACCGGGTAAGCATGAGGGAGACAGGTTCTCAAGATCATAAGAAAGAAATGAAAGGCAATATACCAGTGGCAGCGATATACTGATATATATATACACACACATATATCTTTTCTTATAACCCCAGCTCATCATCAGTGGCAGTTAGAGAGAGCACTTTTCACCCATTAGCTGATTAATTGTCACTACATCCTCTTCAGAGATAACCATCTCCCCAGTCCTTTGTACCTGCCCATGTGGAGACAAAGCTGGGTTTTCAAAACGTACTCTTAAAAAGGAAAGAACTGGAAATTGAACAAGATATTTATGTTTCCACCTGCCCATTGAAAATTCAGATTTTCATTTTAGGAGGTCTCCTGAAATTGGACTTTCCCAAAGCTTACCTTTTCAAAATCGTAAAAATTGACTCCAACTGGGATGAACTGAAGCCATCAGGAGATAAGCTGCTTAACAACGATGCACAGAATTTTGCTGAGTGTAGAGTTCCAATAGACCTTTTATCTGTATTACTCCTCTTTTTGAAAATAATAACTAACCAGCTGCTTGTCAATACAATAGACTACATAAATCTTCTACTTTCTTGCCAGTTTTCTTCCCCAATAATAAAAGCATTTAAACATCAATTATACCATCACTTTAAATGAAGCAATAGCTGTGAGCAACAAAGTTAGAACAGGTACGTATTAGGTATGGCTTTGGGGTCAAGATTTTACCTTGCCTAAAAATTGTTACCTTCAGGGCTTCCCTGGTGGCGCAGTGGTTGCGCGTCCGCCTGCCGATGCAGGGGAACCGGGTTCGCGCCCCGGTTTGGGAGGATCCCACGTGCCGCGGAGCGGCTGGGCCCGTGAGCCATGGCCGCTGAGCCTGCGCGTCCGGAGCCTGTGCCCCGCAGCGGGAGGGGCCACAACAGTGTGAGGCCCGCGTACCACAAAAAAAAAAAAAAAAAAAAAAAAAATAGTTACCTTCAGATAATATTTACCAAGTCTTGTAAGATACTAGCTTTCTGTTAAGCTTAGAGAATTATGTAAATCATGTAAAGGTATCCAACTCTGCCTGGGCTACCAAATTTAGCTTCTATCCTAAGTCAGAAACTTTATATTATTTTTATATAATTTTAAAAATTGGAATATAGTCACATCATTTGAAAATAGAAAAAAAATTTTAACATCTTTATAGGAGTATAATTGCATCACAATGGTGTGTTATTTTCTGCTTTATAACAAAATGAATCAGCTATACACATACATACATCCCCATATCCCCTCCCTATCCCACCCCTCTAGGTGGTCACAATGCACCAAGCTGATCTCCCTGAGCTATGCGGCTGCTTCCCTCTAGCTATCTATTTTACATTTGGTAGTATTTATAAGTCCATGCCACTCTCTCATTTCGTCCCAGCTTACCCTTCCCCCTCCCCATGTCTTCAAGTCCATTCTCTACATCTATGTCTTTATTCCTGTCCTGCCCCTAGGTTCTTCATAACCATTTTTTTTTTAGATTCCATATATATGTGTTAGCATA
>NC_041221.1:27236489-27238837 GCF_002837175.3 Physeter macrocephalus
ACAAACTCTAGGTCTATCCACCTCACTACAAATAACTCAATTTTGTTTCTTTTTATGGCTGAGTAATATTCCATTGTATATATGTGCCACATTTTCTTTATCCATTCATCCATTGATGGACTTAGGTTGCTTCCATGTCCTGGCTACTGTAAATAGAGCTGCAGTGAACATTGTGGTACATGACTCTTTTTAAATTATGGTTTTCTCAGGGTATATGCACAGTAGTGGGATTGCTGGGTCATATGGTAGTTCTATTTTTCGTTTTTTAAGGAATCTCCATACTGTTTTCCATAGTAGCTGTATGAATTTACATTCACATCAACAGTGCAAGAGGGTTCCCTTTTCTCCACACCCTCTCCAGCATTTATTGTTTGTAGATTTTTTGATGATGGCCATTCTGACTGGTGTGTGGTGATGCCTCATTGTAGTTTTGATTTGCATTTCTCTAATGATTAGTGATGTTGAGCATCCTTTCATGTGTTTGTTGGCAATCTGTATGTCTTCTTTGGAGAAATGTCCATTATTGGATTGGGTTGTTTGTTTTTATGATATTGAGCTGCATGAGCTGCTTGTAAATTTTGGAGATTAATCTGTTGTCATTTGCTTCATTTGCAAATATTTTCTCCGTTCGCCTATGTTTTCCTCTAAGAGTTTTATACTGTCTGGCCTTACCTTTAGGTCTACAATCCATTTTGAGTTTATTTTTGTGTATGGTGTTAAGGAGTGTTCTAATTTCCTTCTTTTACATGTAGCTGTTCAGTTTTCCCAACACCACTTATTGAAGAGGCTGTCTTTTCTCCATTGTATATTCTTGCCTCCTTTATCTAAAATCAGGTGACCATATGTATGGGGGTTTATCTTGTAATAGTCTTTATTTTAAAGTCTATTTTGTATGATATGAGAATTGCTACTCCAACTTTCTTTTGATTTCCAGTTGCATGGAATATATTTTTCCATCCCCTGATTTTCAGTCTGAATGTGTCCCTAGGTCTGAAGTGGGTCTCTTGTAGACAGCATATATATGGGTCTTGTTTTTGTATCCATTCAGCCAGTCTATGTCTTTTGGTTGGAGCATTTAATCCATTTACATTTAAGGTAATTATCGATATGCATGTTCCTATTACCATTTTCTTAATTGTTTTGGGTTTGTTTTTGTAGGTCTTTTCCTTCTCTTGTGTTTCCTGCCTAGAGAAGTTCCTTTAGCATTTGTTGTAAAGCTGGTTTGGTGGTGCTGAATTCTCTTAGCTTTTGCTTGTCTGTAAAGGTTTTAATTTCTCCATCTATTCGGAATGAGATCCTTGCTGGTAGAGTAATCGTGGTTGTAGGTTTTTCTGTTGCATCACTTTAAATAAGTCCTGGTACTCCCTTCTGGCTTGCAGAGTTTATGCTGAAAGATCAGCTGTTAACCTTATGGGGAGTTTCTTTGTATGATATTTGCTGTTTTTCCCTTGCTGCTTTTAATATTTTTTCTTTGTATTTAATGTTTGATAGTTTGATTAATATGTGTCTTGCCGTGTTTCTCCTTGGATTTATCCTATACGGGACTCTCTGTATTTCCCGGGCTTATCTGGATTAACTATTCCAGTTCCTGGATTAACTATTTCCTTTCCCATATTAGGGAAGTTTTCAACTATAATCTCTTCAAATATTTTCTCAGTCCCATCTTTACTATCATTACTCTGAACTCTTTTTCAGGTAGATTGCCTATTTTCTCTTCATTTGTTTGGTCTAATGGGTTTTTACCTTGCTCCTTCATGTGCTGTGTGTTTCTCTGTCTTCTCATTTTGCTTAGCTTACTGTGTTTGGGGTCTCCTTTTCATAGGCTGCATGATCGTAGTTCCCGTTGTTTTTGGTGTCTGTCCCCAGTGGCTAAAGTTGGTTCACTGGACTGTGTAGTCTTCCTGGTGGAGGGGTCTGGTGCCTGTGTTCTGGTGGATGAGGCTGGATTGTCTCTCTGGTCAGCCAGACTGCGTCCGGGGTGTGTGTTTTGGGGTATCTATGACCTTATTATGATTTTAGGCAGCCTCTGTGCTAATGCGTAGGCTTGTTTCCTGTCTTTCTAGTTGCTTGGCGTAGAGTGTCCAGCACTGTAGCTTGCTGGTCATTGAGTGGAGCTGGGTCTTAGCATTGAAATCGAGATCTCTGGGAGAGCTCTCACCGTTTGATATTACGTGGAGCCGGGACGTCTCTGGTGAACCAATGTCCTGAACTCGGCTCTCCCAGGTCAGAGACACAGGCATAACACCCAGCCAGAGCACCAAGACCCTGTCAGACACACAGCTCAAAAGAAAAGGGAGAAGAAAGAAAGAAAGAAAGAGAGAAAGAAAGAAAGAAAGAAAGAAAGAAAG
>NC_041221.1:27245619-27255109 GCF_002837175.3 Physeter macrocephalus
AAAGAAAGAAAGAAAGAGAGAAAGAAAGAAAGAAAGAAAGAAAGAAAGAAAGAAAGAAAGAAAGAAAGAAAGAAAGGAAGGAAGAAAGGAAGAAAGAAAGAAAGAAAGAAAAGAAAAAAGTAAAAAAATAGTTATTAAAATTTTAAAAATTATTTAAAAATAAAAAAGTTAAAAAGTAATTTAAAAAAGAGGAAAAAAAAGACAGAAAGAAAGAAGGCAGCAAACAAATGGAAAAAAAAATACACCAACGATAACAAGTGCTAAAAACTATACTAAAAAACAAAAACCCCAAAATGGACAGAAAGAACCCTAGGACAAACGGTAAAAGCAAAGCTATATGGACAAAATCACACAAGAAGCCTTCACATACACACTCACAAAAAGAGAAAAAGGAAAAAAATATATATATAGTTGCTCCCAAAATCCACTGCCTCAGTTTTGGGTTGATTCGTTGTCTATTCAAATATTCCACAGATGCAGGGTACATCAGGTTGATTGTGGAGATTTAATCCACTGCTCCTGAGGCTGCTGGGAGAAATTTCCCTTTCTCTTTTTTGTCTGCACAGTTCCTGGGGTTCAGCTTTGGATTTGGCCCCATCTCTGCATGTAGGTCACCTGAGGGCATCTGTTCCCACTCAGACAGGACAATCCTTGTTAAACGTTTCTTGTATTTTCTCCATTCTATTTCCAAGATTTTGGATCATCTTTACTATCATTACTCTGAACTCTTTTTCAGGTAGATTGCCTATTTTCTCTTCATTTGTTTGGTCTAATGGGTTTTTACCTTGCTCCTTCATGTGCTGTGTGTTTCTCTGTCTTCTCATTTTGCTTAGCTTACTGTGTTTGGGGTCTCCTTTTCATAGGCTGCATGATCGTAGTTCCCGTTGTTTTTGGTGTCTGTCCCCAGTGGCTAAAGTTGGTTCACTGGACTGTGTAGTCTTCCTGGTGGAGGGGTCTGGTGCCTGTGTTCTGGTGGATGAGGCTGGATTGTCTCTCTGGTCAGCCAGACTGCGTCCGGGGTGTGTGTTTTGGGGTATCTATGACCTTATTATGATTTTAGGCAGCCTCTGTGCTAATGCGTAGGCTTGTTTCCTGTCTTTCTAGTTGCTTGGCGTAGAGTGTCCAGCACTGTAGCTTGCTGGTCATTGAGTGGAGCTGGGTCTTAGCATTGAAATCGAGATCTCTGGGAGAGCTTTCACCGTTTGATATTACGTGGAGCCGGGACGTCTCTGGTGAACCAATGTCCTGAACTCGGCTCTCCCAGGTCAGAGACACAGGCATAACACCCAGCCAGAGCACCAAGACCCTGTCAGACACACAGCTCAAAAGAAAAGGGAGCAGGTTGATTGTGGAGATTTAATCCACTGCTCCTGAGGCTGCTGGGAGAAATTTCCCTTTCTCTTTTTTGTCTGCACAGTTCCTGGGGTTCAGCTTTGGATTTGGCCCCATCTCTGCATGTAGGTCACCTGAGGGCATCTGTTCCCACTCAGACAGGACAAGGTTAAAACAGCAGCTGATTAGGGGGCTCTGGCTCACTCAGGCCCAGGGAAGGGAGAGGTACGGAATGTGGGGCAAGACTGCAGCAGCAGAGGCTGGCATAAGGTTGCATCAGCCTGTGACATGCCATGTGTTCTCCTGGGGAAGTTGTCCCTGGATCACGGGACCCTGGCAGTGGCGGGCTACACAGGCTTCTGGGAGGGGAGGTGTGGATAGTGACCTGTGCTTGCACACAGGGTTCTTGGTGGTGGCAGCACCAGCCTTAGTATCTCATGCCCGTCTCTGGGGTCCACGCTGATAGCCGCAGCTTGCGCCCATCTCTGGAGCTCGTTTAGGTGGCGCTCTGAATCCCTTCTCCTCACGCACCCCAAAGCAATGGCCTCTTGCCTTTTAGGAAGGTCCAGACTTTTTCCCGGATTCCCTCCTGGCTAGCTGTGTGCACTAACCCCCTTCAGGCTATGTTCACACAGCCAACCCCAGTCCTCTCCTGGGATCTGACCTCCAAAGCCCCAGCCTCAGCTCCCAGACCCCTGCCCCAGCGGGTGAGCAGACAAGCCTCTCAGGCTGGTGAGTGCTGGTTGGCACCCATCCTCTGTGCAGGAATCTCTCAGGTTTGCCCTCTGCACCCCTGTTGCTGCACTCTCCTCCATGGCTCCTATGTTTCCCGCCCACTACCCCCTGTCTCTGCCAGTGAAGTGGTTTCCTATTGTGTGGAAACTTTTTCTCCTTCACAGCTCCCTCCCAGTGGTGCAGGTCCCAGCCCTATTCTTTTGTCTCTGTTTTTTCCTTTTTCTTTTGCTCTACCCAGGTATGTGCAGAGTTTCTTGCCTTTTGGGAAGTCTGAGGTCTTCTACCAGCATTCAGTAGGTGTTCTGTAGGAGTTGTTCCACATGTAGATGTATTTCTGGGGAGGAAGGTGATCTCCATGTCTCACTCCTCCACCATCTTGAAGGGCCAAAAATATAAATTTTTTAAAAATATATATTAAAAGGGTCCCTCTGACTCTTGTCTCAAATCCACCCAATTCTTACCAGCATCTTGCATAACAAGATAATTGCTATTATTAGTCCCTTTGTATCATACCAAAGTTTCTTTTTGCATATCCACTATTGATTTTAATTTAATAAATTCTTCTCTGCTTAAAAAGCTGGTGTAAAACGAAGAATAAAGCAATATTTCAAGAGAAGGAAAAACTAATTTGATGGCAAAGCATTCTTTTATTAAAGTAGGTAAACTTTTTCCACACTGTTCTTTCCCCTTAATACAGCTGAAGCTTTACAATTCTTACTTCCCAGTACTCCATTTTTAGCTAGTGGTTCAATCAAGAAACATGCCCATTTGTCAGGTAGAGTTTGGCAAATAATTGTGAGTCATACCTGAGAGATGATCTGTTTTCTGGATAACAAGCATAAACAGAAAAGAAATGTGCAATGTTATTCTGTATTCTAGCATTGGTGTTTCACAGGTATCCTAATTAATTAGAGCGTGAGACCTTATCAGACCTGAAAAATTCTTTGAGATTTTGTCTCAAAATAGAGTTCTAACTTTCTCAGTTACTCTGGTAACTGAGATTGCAACTGCAGAGGAGGTTAAGAAATTATTGATAATTACTGGCAAAAATTATATAGGAAACAGAATTGTCATATAAAGAAAGTAGGACAATTTTATACTTCATTGTCAGTAAATTTTTTATTGGGCATTAATTTGATGTCCTATATTTGTTTAAACCCCACTCTTCAAATATTTTTCTTGACTTCCAAAGAATTACAATCTAGATCAAAGCAAGAAAAACTAAAATTAGTACAAAAGTCTAACAACTTGTCAAAATTAAAATGTGTCATAAAACCACATTGTTCACTCAATTAGTGACTATTAGTCAGCTACTGCTGTAATAACCTTGTGTAACAAAGTTTTCTCAAATTCAGTGACATAACAGCATTTATTTCTCTTCCTAGTATTTCTGCAGTTTGGGTTAGGATGGCTCAATTTAGGCTGTCAGTGAGCTGAGATTGGCTCCAGCCTGCAGGTTGAATTCAGATCTGTGTCATTCATCTCTTCCTTGTCCTTAGGTCACATGGCAACCCAGGGCATGTTCTTCTCATGGTAATTGGCAGAGCACAAGAAAGCAAGGCAAGGGCTTCCCTGGTGGCGCAGTGGTTGAGAGTCCGCCTGCCAATGCAGGGGACACGGGTTCGTGCCCCGGTCCTGGAGGATCCCACATGCCGCGGAGCGGCTGGGCCCGTGAGCCGTGGCCGCTGAGCCTGCGCGTCCGGAGCCTGTGCTCCGCAACGGGAGAGGCCGCGACAGTGAGAGGCCCGCGTACTGCAAAAAAAACAAAAAACAAAAAACAAAAAAAAACTGAAGGAGAAATAAAGATATTCCCAGATAAACAACCTCTTGCCCACTTTCCAGAACTGAGTCAGTTTAGACGCAGAACCCATTACCTACAAGGACAGCCAAGTCTCCATAAGAAGGTCCTTGCTGCATCACAGCAAGCCCTGCCATAAACTGTACTGATTACCCTACTCTTTCCAAAAGGATCCTGAAGCCATTTACTCTGGTAACTGCACTGAGGGAAAAAGAATACCTAGATAGTTTGAGGGCTACTGGACACAGATTTTGAGTTGACAAGCTTCATGCTTGTCATTAGAACCTAGCCACATGAATGTAGTGATTTCCCCCAACTAAGAGGAAGTAACTGAGCTAATAATAATCAGATCCTGGTCCTCTGAGTGGGTCGTGGCAGGAAACCTCAATGAGGAAGAGTCATTACCTCTGATGTAATAGTCTTGGGAGAAGACCAGTTAGGATCAAGCCTGATTCCAATGGATATATGTGGAGGGAGGTGGACGTGGAGGTAGAGAAGGGCACAGTGATGACAGAGCAGGGAGGGAAAGTGTCCAGCTGGACACTCAATTTGCTTCTTTAGATGATACTCTGGGTCCCTATTTAAACCTAATGACTTTCCTGTATAAGAATTCAAACAACAGAAACAGAAACATGACTGCAGCTAAGCTTGGTGTGAGGCCATTGACTTCTCATCCATCTCCAGATGTATGCATTCTCAGAGAGGACTCCTAAACCGTGTGTTAACTAAAAAAAATACACTCACAACCTAAAAGTTGAGAGGTATGTTTTATTTGACGAGAATTTTTAGGACTTCAACCCCAGGAGGCAGCATCTCAAGTAACCCTGAGAGAACTGCTCTGAAAAGGTGAGGCAGGGGAACAAGGATATACAGGAGTTTTGCAACAATGGGCAGGTAGTCTGAACATCAAACGATTATTGTTAAAGAAAACCAGACATCTCAAGTTAAGGAATTTGGCACTTTCCTACGTATGGGAAGATGCAAGAGTCTGGGCTCACGGAAATCATTGCTTTGCTGTGCACCTCAGCTCTCTGGGGCCAGCGTCCTGTGTTTTCACATCCTGAGTGTCCTCAGGGCTCACCATGGAGAGTGGCTGCAGTCTGATGGCTGCTAGATGGAAGGTATTCTTTTCCTTCCTGAGTTCCTTCAGGGGTCACCAGCTCACCACCTGTGGTGGATGCAATCGTTGATGACTGTTATGTCCTTTGTTTACTGATATGGCAGGCAGTATTCCATTTCTCACATACAAGTAGCTTACTCTGGTCCAGGAGAAGGAAATACAGGTATGGGCAGCTCATATCTTTTCCTTCTCTGTCTACAAAATCCCAAAATATTCCTCCTTCCTTTAAAAAAAACTGTATGTAGTCAGTCATGAAATTTCAGACATAAACTAGGGGGAATTTAAATAAGCCTGACTTGAATGTCAGAAGCTAGTCTTCAAGAAATTCTATTCCAGTAACTGAGTGAAACTTAAACTCTATTGGATTAATTTGGCTGTACGACAGACAAGAGATAGTAGGATTTAGGTGCCAAGTAGATTAAACGCAACACAAGGTCATACTTTGCCAAGTGGCTTGTCACCGTTAAGATCATCCAGAAACGTTCCATGTAGTGATTGGCACTTGATTTTGGCCTTGGGAAATGTGTAATGTTTTAATGGGTGTAGAAAAGATGAATATTTTACATGAGAAGAGTAGGATATAAACAAATTTAGAGTCAGGGAAGTAAATTAATCACTGGACTATTGGATAGGGATGAGGTATAACTGATAGGAGATAAGATTCAGAAAGGAAACATTTTTAATTTGTTAAATATTAAATTTTTAAACAAATATTATTCTATTTAATTTTACTTAATCCTTACAACTAAGGTAGGTAATGTCAGCTCTGTTTCAAAGATAAGGAAACTGGGATTCCAAGAGACTAACTAACTGTTCAAGATCACACAACTAGAAGGTTGACAGGCTTGAGATAGAAACCTAGGAAAAACAGCTAAATCTGCCCCATGCATCCTCCGTGAAATGAGTAGGGAATAAAAATCAAAAAACACGTTTAAGGCCATGTAATAAAGATCTTCCTTTGCTAGATAAAGATAACAAATTTTATTCCATGCGCTAAGGACCACCAAATTTTTGTGTTTCAGGAGTGCTGATTAATGTGATATGTGGTTCTGATGGAAAAACAGGATGGTTCGTCGGAAAAGAAACGGTGATTCTCAGGTGAGAGGTCTTCATCTGAAACATGGTTTCCCCTCTCGTCTACTCACTTCACCCTGTTCTTTTTATCCTTGTGGGGGAGATAGAAGCCTCCCAAACACGCAGCCCACAAATGCATTTCATTTCTCCACAGCTGTCTTTTTGTTTTTCTTCAGAAAAAGAAGAGATAAAGGACACCTTGGAACTATATTTTTTGTCTTATCGCCCTAATTCTCTTCACTTGTGGAGTCTTTCTAGTGCCATTTATTTTGCATTGATTTCCAAATATTATATTATAGGCTAAGAACTCTTCTTCTTAAGAGGAGTCCTAAAGGATCTCTAGCTGTAGTTTGTCTCCAGAACATTTGACACACATTTGTGCAAAAGAAAACCCAAAGGACACACTCACGTTCATCGTAGCATTATTAAAATAGCCAAGAAGTGGAAGGGATTGAAATATCCATCAATGGATGACTAGGAAAAGAAAATGTGGCATCTGCATACAATGGAATTTTACTTAGCCTTAAAAAAGAAGGAAATTCTATCAAATGCTACTACATGGATGTACCTTGAGGGCACTATGCTAAGTGAAATAAGTCAGTCACAAAAAGACAAATATTGTATGATTCTACTGATATGAGGTCTCTAAAGTAAAACTTCTAGAAGTGGAGAGTAGAACGGTGGTTGCTAGGGGCTGGAGAGAAGGGGAAATGGAGAGCTGTAGTTCAGCGGGTATAGGGTTTTCGTTCCATGAGATGAAAACATTCTGGAGATCTGTTGCATGACAATGTGAATATACTTAATACTGAACTGCACACTTTTAAATGGCTAAGACAGTAAACTTTATGCTGTGAGGTGTTTTTTTTAACCACAAGTAAAATATTTTAAAGATTCAAATGGAAATAAAACTTTATCACAGCAGCATATCCCTGAATAATTATTTGATGATTAAACATCATGCCAAATAGGATAATAAAAAGTTCTTATTGAGCAAAAAAATAAAAATAAAAAAATAAAAGGGAACTCCAAAAAACCGTTGATGGAGCAGAGCTTTGCACCTCCCTTGGGTCCAGGAAGGTACCTGATGACAGACTCAGGTGTAAGGAGGACAAAGAGGTACAGTCAGAGGTTAACAACCACTGCACTTACTGTTGTGTCGGTCAAGCCTTCAGCACTTTTCTTTGCTTTATTGCCTTTTTCCTTTCCCTAGACCCTCGGCCTAAAAGCAGACATGATGGATGCCCCTGTCATAATGTAAGCTGATAACTGTCACACTTCCCCTCCTGTTCTTACTATAATTTCCTTTAGGAGGTTTGGCTTACTACTGGATGAGTTCAGAGAGAACCATTCTTGTCAAACTTAGGAGAAAAAAAGAGGGAAGACATATGGATTTGTGACTCCAGTTTAAATGAAGAGGTGGCACCTTCCCTGGAAATATTAAATTAGAGGCTGTGATTCAGGTTTCCGGGTCTTACTCTCCTTACTCAGCTTTCTCTTAAAAGCAGGACTTGGAAGAAAAAAACATGATCTCAATATTTATGAAAAACTTTCTGGGAAAATCATTCCAGACCTCCTGAGAGGATTAACGAGAAATGGCATAAAAGTATATTTTATTTCACAGAATGCCAAGTATCTCAAGTGCCCAAGGCCTTTGGAATTATTCACTGTGAGCATGGCCTTTCTAGGGGGACTTATGCGAGCTTAGGAAAGAAATGTCCATAGGGCACGTTTGGCCAATCACAAAGCAACTGGGAACATCACGGAGGGCATAATTGATGGAGCCAAACGTAAGGCAAGCCTTGAAGGCAGATCAATCGATCTCATTGAGAGATGCAGGGCATCTCCGACAGCCAGTGTCAAACTGACAAAGTAGGGAAGACAAAGATGAGTTTGATTCTGACCTAAAGATGTTCTGAAAACGAATCGAATGATGTTCAACATCAACAAGCGCTTACAATTTGATGTTTAGGTGCTACTGACACGTGTCTGTGAAAAGTTAACAAATGCAGAAGCTATGTGGACGGTCACTCCAATCCAACCGTATCAGAGGACCCTGCTTTATAAACCTCAATTTATTCTGTTGCCTCAGAGGAAATGTCAGCTTCCAGGTACCCGAGGCAGGAGATGCTGATCCTTTAGAAGGGGTAATTTCAAATCAAAGGGGTAATTTTTAAAAGGCTCAGCGTGTTTGTCCAGGGAAGCTCCAGTGAACACCATCTCCATCCCTTTGGAGAAATAAAATTAGGCTGCAAACCTCACCTAGAGGAAAAAATAATCCTAGGAAATGACCTATTTTCATTTTTTTCAAAACTTGTTCTGTTTCCTAGAACTGTACAGATTTTAACTCAGTGTGGACATAAAACATGAATAACAAAGTTGAGTTCTTAGAGGGGAGAGAAAACTTTGCTTCGTTCTCTCTGTGGCCCTGGGATATTGTTACACTATTAAACGTTAAAGACGCTATCTCAAAGGCAGCAATTTTATTATGACTGCCTTTTGAAAGTTCACAGAAGGCTGCCATCATAAATGCCATTTTCATTAGAATAATGTGAAAGGTTACATACATGCCACAGAGAATATGACAAGGCTCGAATATCAGGTACCACTCTTGGAATTTTCCAGTTTGCATAGCTGTCCCTCAGACCCTAGAGCCACAACACCTCACAGGCAAACCAAGCTGACTAGACATAAAAGAAAACTCTAACGGGCAGAAAACACAGTGTCTCAGCTGCAGAAATCCTACAGAAGTGAAACATTCCCTCAGTTGAAACAACAACGATAAACTAGCCCAGTCCTCAGCATTGTCTCTGGGAACACACATCTAAATCTGCAATATAGTCTGAGCCAAACAATAAAGGACCGACCAGCAAGAGCTCTCTTTTCGGAACACATGAGGTCGTTTAAGACCACGGAAAAGACCATCTCAGGAAGGAAGGGGAAGTGTGTGTGCTTGTGTGGGTGTGGCCATGTGAATGTGTGCACACTCAGGTGTGTGTTGTGCATTTACGGGGAACCCTGAAAAATTTTAACTCTAAAATATCACACAAGTTTGATTTCTTGCTTATCATTTTAAACAAGTAAACTGTACCAGGATTCCAGGGTGGAATAAAACTTCTGTGGCAGAACCAAAGTGAGGGAACAATGCTGGAGGCGTCATTGTGATGCTGAGAAGTGCCACTTCATAAATAATTCTGTCATCATTTTATTTCTTTATGTGATACTTTCTATAAAGCTTTTTAAACAATCAAATGGCTTAAAGTACATGGGGCTTCCCTGGTGGCGCAGTGGTTGCGCGTCCGCCTGCCGATGCAGGGGAACCGGGTTCGCGCCCCGGTCCGGGAGGATCCCACGTGCCGCGGAGCGGCTGGGCCCGTGAGCCGTGGCCGCTGGGCCTGCGCGTCCGGAGCCTGTGCTCCGCAAAGGGAGAGGCC
>NC_041221.1:27255257-27285044 GCF_002837175.3 Physeter macrocephalus
CGGAGCCGGTGCTCCGCAAAGGGAGAGGCCGCAACAGAGGGAGGCCCGCGTACCACAAAAAAAAAAAAAAAAAAAAAATGGCTTAAAGTTACAAATCTCAAGATTTTAAGAGAAACTACGGAAACAGAGCGACGTACAAAAAAAGGCGTAAAATTATTATTAAAGCATAAGAAGATCCTTGCAAATGATAACCAATGTGGGTTAGATGCTCCCATCCCAAGGTCACTGTTCAGGCTGCCCCTCTCTCTGGCTATCTGTCTTCAGTATCTGCATGTTCCCTCTTTCAGCTTTACTTGGATCTCAGCTCACATGGCATCTCTTCGGAGAACTCACCGATGACTCTAACAGTAGAGTAGGTACCTCTCCTGTGATGGCTACTTTTATGGATCAACCTGGCTAGGCTTTGGTGCCTAGTTGTTTGATCAAACGCTAGTCTAGATATTGTCGTGAAGGCATTTTGAAGATGTGATTAACATCTACAATCAGTTGACTTTAAGATTACCGTTGATAATGTGTGTGGGCCTCATCCAATCAATTGAAGGCCGTAGGGTAAAAACTGAAGTTTTCCAGAGAAGAAGGCATTCTGTAACTTGGAAACCCTGCCTGAGTTTCTCGCCCACCAATTTCCCACACAAATTTTGGACATAAGTCTGGGACATCAACTCCTGCCTGAGTTTCCAGCGTGCCCCACAGAGTTCAGACTTGCCAGCTCCCACAATTCCACAGTTGTGCCAGCCAATTCCCTAGGATAAATCTCTTATATAAACATATATGTGTGTATGTGTGTGTGTGTGTGTGTACATCTCCTTCCCCACTCCCTTTCTCTACACCCTCATTCTTCATAACAATTGTCAGTACTACTTAAGATACACAAGTACTCGTTGGTTTCTCTTTCACCGGTACCTAGAGCAGTGTCTGAGGCCCCAGGCACTCAACGCACATTTATGGGTTACATCAATGGTGTGCTGAATTTTGCCAGTCACTGCTCTAAATGCTTTGCATAGAATAACCCATTTACTACTCCCAGCTAGCTATGATGACAGTTGAGGTTGATGCTATGTTTTGCTCCCATTTTACAGATGCTGAAACTGGGCACAGAGAGATAAAGGTACTCCGCAAAAGTTGTGCAGCTGGTCATTGAAACCAAGCAGCTGGGCCCCAGAGTCCAGACTCACAAACTCCACATTCTAAAACCCCTCCTGGAACTTTGTAGCTTCCTAAGGATATCATTTGGCTGGAGAAAACTCTCTTTTAGAAAGTATAACAATTAATAATATATAATAATAAAATTAAAATAATCTATACATCTGTGATCTTGTGACTCCATGTGATTTGGGGGGATGTTACAAACCACTCCATCAGACTAGAAACAAGGGATTTTTAATTTAAGGAAGAAAGAGGGAACTCTGCTCAATACTCTGTAATAACCTAAATGGGCAAAGATTTTGAAAAAGGATAGATACATGTATATGTATAACTGAAGCACTTTGCTGTCCACCTGAAACTAACACAACATCATTAATCAACTAGACTCCAATATAAAATAAAAATTTTAAAAAAATAAGAAAGAGGAAAAGAAAGATAAAGAAAGGGAGTACTGAGAATCCTCAGATGTTTCATAGACTTTAGTAAAAATAGATTTCAAAAGATTCAAGTAGAGTAAACTGGTCCATTGCAAAGACTCTAAAAAGAGACACAGCTGAAAGATCATGGGAAACATTTTAAAACCACATTAATATCATCATAAATATCCTCGTGAAAAAGAAATCAAAAAGGCAGTAAAGAGACCAGAGAAGAGGCAGAAGCACAGAGAGAGTATCGCAAGCCCCAGAGTATGAAGCAGGATGGAAATAATGGCCACAATTGGAACACTTTCCCTCAGGCCACAACTTCCCCCGGGTCCTATAGCTCAGATCCTGGTTCTGAGTCTCCGAGCCTGGCTAAAATCTGCCGAGAGTTTCTGGGACTCTGTCCCCACCTAGAGGTCTGACAGTGAATAAAATTAGATAATGGTAAAGTGCCCGGAATATATCAAAACAGCAATTGTAGCTCTAATCATTGTTGTATGAGTCCTGATAAGATAGCCTTGAAGTGTTTTGTAAGCACTTTGCAAAGGAAGGGGCAAAGCCGGGGAACCAGAGGGTTAATAATAAGCATGTCAGCCTTATAGCTTTCTCTTGAGATACGAGGTCTTGATTTCAGCAAGATTTTCAACCAAAAAGATTGCATCAATAGTTTTGTGGGCAATATAATGAAATATGCGCTCGATTATTTGCTGGTTAGCCCGATAGCTAACTGAGCATGGTATACCACAGTATGGATTGTATATGTTTACAAGCTGACACTGGATCTCAGTGGTGCTAGAGTGGTAAACCATAGGCGCTGCAAGGCTGCCACGGGATTGCCTATGCCTGACTGGAATGTCGCATCTTTACCATTAACAGCTGCTCACTCGGAATGGTTCCCCCTCTTCTTCCTCCTCTCTTGGGATTCTAATTCCCTGGGCTCCTGGTAGAAAGGGAGGGGAGACAGCCTTTGTCGGAGAGGTGAACTTGCATATCTGGGGCACGTCCGCTTCTCAGATGATATCGAGCTACAGAGACCAAGGCTGTCAAGGCTCGCATGGCTGGTGTAATATTTGATGGTGGCAACTTAGGCCAAGACCCTCCACTAGCACTACCCATGAGGCCTTCTGACCTTGAGGGTCTACATGGGGCATTGACATGACCAAGCCTTCATTCCTAGCAGGGGGTCCACCCCAAAGCCTTTGAATGGGATACTTCTGTCTTTCAAGAGATTCAGTGAGGGCTGCCTGGAGATCCAGACCTGCCCTAGTGAATCTGTCACCATGGGAAACCTAGGATTCCCTGTCTTGTCCATATAGTACCCACGGAAAATAGGTAGGAGATGGGTCTCTGGGAATGGCTGTGGCCCTCCCGTAACCAGCTCTGCCACTTTGCCATCTTCTAGACAAAGGACTTCCCTGATGCACTGGAGCTCGTCTATAGGTACTTCCACTGAACAACCACTAGGTAAAGTTGGAGCTCAAGCCCTACATTCAGAAACAGCACAGTCTTTAGGGGAAATATGTCCAGTGGCTCTTTTCTCCGTGGAGAGAGGAAAAGGGTGACTCCCCACGCCCAAATACGCTCTGAACACCCTTTATAAGAGTCTCTTCCTGAAGACCCCTCTTCTTCTTTCCAAATCTCTTTTATTATTTTTTGGTTTTTTTTAATGTGGTAGGAACAGTTAACATAAGATCTACCTTCTTAGATTCTTAAGTGTGCAATACAATATGGTTGTGCAGCAGGTTTCTAGAACTTACTCATCTTGTAAAACTGAATCTTTTTTTTTAAACATCTTTATTGGAGTATAATTGCTTTACAATGGTGTGTGTGTTTCTGCTGTATAACAAAGTGAATCAGCTATACATAAACATATATCCCATATCTCCTCCCTCTGGTGTCTCCCTCCCACCCTCCCTATCCCACCCCTCTAGGTGGTCACAGAGCACCGAGCTGATCTCCCTGTGCTAAGCGGCTGCTTCCCACTAGCTATCTATTTTACATTTGGTAGTGTACATATGTCCATGCCACTCTCTCACTTCGTCCCAGCTCACCCTTCCCCCTCCCCGTGTCCTCAAGTCCCTTTAAAACCGAATCTTTACACCCACTGCTTAGCAACTGTTCATTCTCCCTCCTCTCAGCCCCTGGCAACCAGCATTCTGTCCTCCTTGGAGTTCAGGAAGATACAGTAAGTCAGCCGGCTTATTCAGCAGTGTTGCCTCAGGTTGGCAAAATCTCCTTGGAGCCCAGACATTCAAGACAGCACAAGAATAGTCAGGAGCAGTGTTTAATGTCTTAAGTTACTGTTCAAAAGGAAAAAAAAAAAAACCCTTTACAGCACCATGTTATACAACTTAATGTAAGTCAGTAGTATGATATGCCTGGTCGTTAGTTTCATGCTGTAAAAATACTGAACTGCTTATAATCATCAAGGCTCTTCCGCTCCCTGATCAGCACACAGTACTGTGTTGTATATGCCAAAATGCCTTTCCCATTAAGAAGAGTTCAAGAAAGCAGGGACTGGAACTTCCCTGGCGGTCCAGTGGTTAAGACTCTGCTCTCCAATGCAGGAGGCTCGGGTTCAATCCCTGGTCAGGGAGCTAAGATCCCGCATGCCATGGGGTGTGGCCAAAAACTTTAAATAATAATAATAATAACAAGAAAGCAGAGACTAGTTCTGGATTGGGTGGTGCTAACAGGAAGGCAAGATGGAAGCAATTCGGTGACTGGATCTTGGTCATTTTCACCTAGGAGTCAAGAGGATTAAAGTGGGCTCCAGCCCACTGCGCTTAAAATTATATAGCACAAGCCTAAATCCCATAATAAGCCCCTTCCACCTCCATTTTACCCAGAAGTCCCATGGTTTCTGTGATGTGCACTTTCCTACGTTGTAACAAAGCTAAATAAACCGAACCTTGTTCGGCTCAGGTGTATCACTGTTGACGGAAGAGGATGGAAAGGAAGACAGTGTCGATTGTGACATATTGATTAGAGAGAGTCTTTCGTCTTCTCAGACATCAATGTGCATATGAATCACCTGAGGATCTCCTTTAACTGCAGATGTGGACTCAGCAGGACAGAGGTGGAGCCTGAGATTCTGTATCTCTAACAAGTTCCAGTGATGCCCCTCCTGCCGGTCTGGGGCGTACACATACGACTTAAGTAGCAAGGCTCTGGTCCACTGGCTCTCGAAAAAACAGACTACCACTTACATCATCCCGAGAGCTGCAAAAGACACTGAAGCTTGGTTTTACCCTCAAAGGTGATTTCAATACAAAGCAAAGTTTGAGAAATATTTTCTACTGCTCTACAGTAGAGAGTGGAAGACATTAAAGAGTTAAATTCACAATTTCAAAGGAAACTGTACAGGTGAGCCAAGTTACGTCAAGACGGAGAGAAAACAGGCAGAATTGGGAAATAGTGTCTATTCTTGGGATCACAGAAGCAAGTAAGGTGAGCCAGGAATAGTGCGACCCTGAGTAAGTAAGGTTATAAGTTTAGGGCTAGCTTAGAGTTTGTTTGCTCCATTCTGTGTCACCCTGATAACAGGGGGCTTACATTATGATAATGATATTATAATGAGTCCACATGTATATTCAATAAACAGTAATTAGAGACAGAGTTCTAATAGTCTAGTCAGCCCCACTGTGGAGAGAGGTCAGGGAGGACAATGGAAGTTTTGAGCCACAGAAAAGAATGAAGACATAAAGGAGAAGAAGATAAATTATGTATGAAAGGACTCAGGAGTCTGTTCTTGGAGAACTTCTGGGTTCTGCTGACCTATAGCTTCTCCCACTTCCTGAAGTCAAATCAATATATGTAATAAATTATGTAGTTGCATGCTCATTTTTCTACTTCTCGCACCTGGGAAGCAAAAGGCATAGGCCTCCCCGCTGGTGCCCAGCAAAGTTCTCTTGTTGACTTACTGCCTCAGTCTTTGCCCTCACCCAGGACACTGGGCTTGACCAGAGTAGAGATCTGAGTCAGAAGTCAAGAGAACTATCATAAAATATAACGATGAATCCTCACTGCGTGCACCTTGGGACGGCTACACCCACTCATGCAAAAGCCCAGTAGCTGTAGGAAGTTTCACCACCAGAAGAGACTATGAGGTTTAACTGTCTTTGCTTAGAGATACCTGTGCAGGGGACCCAAAGTGAATTTAACAGTAAGGAGCCTGTGTTTTGAATCAGACCATCCTGAACACACACTTCCATTGCAGGAACCATGTATCCCGATTACTGAACTAAATGAATGAATGGATACAAATACATGGAGAACATTTTTATGTTTAATATCAGATTCTGATAGATATGGAGAGTAGCATTCACCTACCTCCTTCATGTGCCTTTCCTGGACCCTACCGAGTCTTCAACCTGTGCCTTATCCTTATGCAAAACAACAAAAACAGGATAGTCTCCTTCAAAGGTGCTTACTTGCTCTCACCGTAGAGCAGAATTCAGCTAAATAATTTGCCAGGACCTCAGCCATGGAAGGGATATTAAAGGTGACATATTTACTCTTTACCATTGTGCTGTTCTCCAGTTCTCATTTTCTCGACTGATTATGTGTATAATCCCAGAAATAACTCCCGGAGCACAAAGAGCTCTGATCACAGCTGCCAAGATCGAGGCTTATTTGTCTTAATGGTGCTGGCAGGGATTGGTCAGGATGACAAGACCGACCTCATGGGGAGGCACAGATTGTGGCTGCCTCAGGTCTCAAACTCTAGAGCACCCAGACCTCTCAGCTCCTTCTGGTTGATCCCTTACCTTTCATTCTTGAATGACTGTCCCTCAGTCACATGAAAGCTCACATTCGTGCTGTGTCCCTCTCTGTGAATTAATCACCTGAGCCTGTGTTTTGATTTTCAACTCAGGAAAGGGAAAAAGATGGGCAGGTGCAGATGCGTGGGGGATGTGGAAGGGTGACTTCCTCTCACAAAGCGCCCAACTCAAGACGCTCCGTGTGCTCTGTGCACCTCTTAACCTTCTCTCTCCCTGGGACCCCTCCCATTTCTAACTGGATAAGAAGCAAGCAGAAGGGCCAGCAGACACCCCAGACTCCCTGGGAGGGATGGCGCCCAAGAGGTTTGGCAGACAGAGGTCACAGTTGTGACAGATGCTGCCCACCTTCCCAGTCCTCCCAAAGGGCGACCACTCAGAGCGCCCTGATTTGTTCTTCCTTCTCATCAGGCTTCGCGGCCTGTGGTTAACAGGAAGAGCAGGAGCCTTCAGAGCATAACCAGAAGGAAAAGTCTCGTCAGCATCTATTCCTCAGCCCCCTATCGCTTCTCTTCCCCCTTGCTTATTGCACCTTCGCAAGCCCTTCCCAAAGAGAACCACTAAAAATAGCAACAATTGTAAAGCCATGTTTTGTGTGTCATTCCAGATAAATATCTGTCTCAGAGTAGGAAAAGCATTTCCAAGCATAGAAAAAAAAGAAAGAGAACATAAAGTAAAGATTGATGGCCTTGATCACATAAAAATTTTAAATGTTTATGCAACAAAAGATGCCGAAAGCAAAATCCGAAAAGCACAGACTAGAAGAAAATTGGTGCACCATAAATAACAGACAATGGGTCATTATTCCTAATACATAAAATGCTCTTCTATAGAAGAGATGAATACGCCGGTAGGAAAATTGGCAAAATGTGAAAAGCTGATGCACAAAAGAAAAAATACACATGGACAAAGAAAACATTTCTTAGAATTCAATTTCTGTGCAATTCATAAACAGAGGCTTTACCGCCAGTGCTATTTCTACCCATCATAGAAACAATTATATTATGATAATATTCAGTATTAATGAAGCTATGAAAAAGTGAATATTTATAGGTCACTCACGGGACTGTTAACCTGCCACATTTTTTACATAGGAAATACACCAATATGCATCAAAAAGCTTAAAAATCTATATAATGTTTACATTCCTAATTCTACTTCCAGGGGTTTATTGTGAGGAAATAATCAAAGATATAAACAATTATTTATTAATAAAGATGCTAACCTCAGTGTTATTTGTAAGGAAGAGAATGATACAAAAACAACTTGTAGGTGTGACAACCTAAATGTCAAACATAAATACGATGAAATGTCCATAGCAAGGAATATTTGTCATTCATTATAATTTACATTTTAAAGACTATTTGATGACATGGATAAATAATCATATTATAAAGGATGAGTTAAAAAGTAATAAACAGTGCAGACCATAAACTTATTTTCTGTATGTTTATTTGAATGTGTGTGAGTGTGTGTGTGTGTGTGTGCGTGTGTGTGTGTGTGTGTGTGTGTTTCCCGTAGAAAGCTCAGCACATACCCAGTGGTGACCCAGGAGTGGTAAGACCATTCAAGACTAAAGTTTTCCACGGGAGCTTTTTTTTTCCTGTATTCCCCCAGTCTACAATGAATATGTATTTCTTTTATGAATATTATTGAAAAAAAAATTTATTTTTTAGAATTACGTGTTTTTAATCAATCGAAACATCATTCTTCGTTGTATTCTGCAACAGATTATTCAATCCACTTTTTATGCATTCATATCAAAATGCCCATCAAAGATGCTGCAACCCCGGAGGAAGAGAATAATTCTGTTTCACGAACACAGGAAACATTATGCCCACTGCCCCCAGTCACACCAGCAGATAATTCTTGAAATAATGTTTGGAGCAGTTAGCATCCAGAAAAGAAATGGGGGCTGCCCAATATCCAAGTTAAGGCCTGTGAATGATCATCATAAAGATGTCAAGTATTTTTGAAGCATTGTCTATTTAAAATCAAGTTATAACTGTAAAGTTTTTAATATGTGGCAAAAAATTTTTTTAAATTACAGTACTTAGAAAGCGTATTGAATTCTATAGGATAAAAATACCCAAGGCAATCAAATTATGACG
This sequence comes from Physeter macrocephalus, assembly GCF_002837175.3. NCBI lineage: Eukaryota > Metazoa > Chordata > Mammalia > Artiodactyla > Physeteridae > Physeter > Physeter macrocephalus. The sequence goes on from NC_041221.1 coordinate 27,263,718, forward strand.
TATTTGTGTTTCCTCTTTATCTACGATTCCTCACCTAGAATTGTCAGATTTAAAGTTGTTCTGTTGCTGGTGAATTTAAGGTTCTTTCTTTGTCACAAAAGAATTAGGAGATGAAGTGCTAGGTAAGAATCAGATTTATTTAGAGAGGAACACACTCCACAGACAGAGTGTGGGCCATCTTGGAAGGCAAGAAGCAAGAGGCTTTGAAATATGGCATGGTTAATTTTTATGGGCTGGGTAAATTTCATAGGCTAATGAGTGGGGGGATTATTCCAATTATTTTGGGAAGGGGTGGGGATTTCCAGGAACTGGGCCACCACCCACTTTTTGACCTTTTGTGGTTGGCCTCAGAACTGTCATGGCACAGGTGGGTGTGTCATTTAGCATGCCAAAATATCACAATGAGTGTATAATGAGGCTCAAGGTCTACTGGAGGTTGAATCTTCCGCCATCTTGGACCCAGTTGATTCTCACTAGTTTTCGTCATGTCCTATTGCTTTGTCATTCTTTTAAAGGTTGTGCCCTGCCCCCTTCCCTCCTGCTTCAGTTCAGAGACTCAACCCTCAACGTGGTGAGGAAGCAGACTGTAAGACAGGTATCGCATATACATGGTGTCTCTAAGCGGCATATGGACTGGCTCAAATACGGCATTTTTTTACATCTGATCTGACTGAAAAATAGATATTATAAAATAATTCTACATCTGGCAATAGCACATTTTCCACATGGAATTCTCCATCAGATGCCATTTAAGATGTAATTTCCCAGTTGGTCTAATTTAGTCTAGATTTCCTCTCATCCTTTGTTCTTTCTAGAAATGGCAGTACCTTTGCAGTTTGTCTTTTACGGTGAGCTGCATCTTTTCCAAAGTGCAGCAGTGCGTGGTTCCCAAAAATGTGTTAATCTTGGTGAGATTTACCTTTCTCTCCTCGAGCCTTCACTAAATCACCATCCTACTTCTGGTGTTTATCATTTTAATAAGGAGACTTGGAGAGTGGCTAGTCAAAACAGATTTTCAGTTAGCACTTTTAAAATAGCTAATGCCAATTCACTGATCCTTCAATATTTAAAGGCATTTTACTGGGAAAGATTTCTTGAGCCATTTCTAAAACTGATGTAAAGGCTCTGATTTTTGTCTCACATTGACAAAAACAGAGCTGGTCTAATCTAGCCCCAGCCTCTCTGGGATTCATTTTCTTTCTCTTAAATATAAGAGACAGTGTTGTCTGTGTGTTGTGTGTGTATATTGTGTGCTCTGTTTGTGTTGTACATTTCACTATATCAGATATATCCTAGGAGGATATATATCAACATGTCAGCAGTGATCCCCTTTGGGCAATGAGACGATGGTGATTTTTAAAAATATTCTTTTCACAAATATATGAAATGTTTAAAGAACTAAATAATAATAATAATAAATTTTACTTTGCACAACTACCCTAGATCATAAACCCTTTAAATTATTTATAAATATTCAATGTATTCATTAAAAAATATATTGTTTTATCTAGAAGGTTTTAAAGCTGGATGATTTGATAAAATAATAGGTTATATACAGTTTTTATTGTCTAGGAACAATACAATATTATAATTGTACAAATTAGTTCCTACACATGCAGAGCTCTGAATATTGAATAAAAAAATGAAGACCTATATGGGTGGGCTAAAATTTAAAAAGAAAACAAATAATTATACATATTGTCCAGAAAGAACAATAAAAATTTCTTTCTTTTCTTTTTTTTCTTTAATATCTCTGGTATAAGTTTTCAGAAAATCATCTCAAAGTAAAATCTGAATAAAGAAAGAATTTTTTTGGTATTATTCAGATTTAAGGGGATTTGACAAATTCTACCCCTCTTTCTTGACAAGTTAGGAACCATTTTAAAACTAAGACAAAGCAGTAAGGCAGAAAGATAAGCAAGTTATTACCGATACTGCTGATAAAGCTGATATTGGATAAAATGGCCTAAGTCTAGTGAGAGTAAATTTCTAATGCTGAATCCCAAAACTGGGCTGACTCATACCCAAGCCATTGCAGGACTCTTGGAGGTCAGGCCTGCACCACAGGTATAGGGCTTCCCTGCTAAGCTAACTCATGGCAGCAATGATGGAGAATATTGGATCTCAGTGGACAGGTCAACTCCCAAGAGAAAAAGGAGATGAAGTGGCCAGTGTCCATGCAATCTCCTCCTCTTACTAAACTTTCCACTAAGGTACATTTAGGGTGAGGAATGGGGGAGGAGAGAAGGGGGAGATGTCATGAGTATTACACAGGAAATAATACAGCAAGGATTAATAAGTGTTCAGTATCCTGGCACCATTGATGATTAAAATATTCCGCCTCCATATATCTTCCATCTAGCTGAATCTTACTCACTTAATATATGGTTGGAATATTACCCTAAAATGTATTTCTCCCTTTCCTGCTTTCTTAAATGGAGTTTAGCAAGGGTGATGGTAAATTCTTCTGCTCTGAATCCAAACTCCTGTCAGCCTCTGTCATCACACTCAGGTTCCCATGTACTTTGGACAAGTGGCTGTCCTGACAATACAGGAAGGCTTGCCTGTCATGATGGATGGGACTGGCCAGTGTTGAAACTTCGAAGTGGTCTTTACCTAGAGCCCAGAGAGGTTTGCAGAACCAGGTCCCCTAGAGCCTATTCCTTAGGGCCCAATCTAGCATGACCTCAGCTTTCTAGCTTCTACTTCCTTTGCAGAAGACAAACCAGCCCCAAACTGGACCCTGTCTTAATATTACCAACTAAAAGAAGAGAAGAATAAGAGAAGATACTGGATGCTTTCTCTCCCTAAAAAGGTCCCTAATAAAGGTGCCTCCTCCAGGTCTCCTAGATTCATATCATTTCACTCTTCTATCCAAGGTCATACCATGGACCTGAACATGAAAAGGGGGAAACTCCTCTGTTCCCTGGATGGTGGATTTTTTATTTATCCTCCTCATTTTTATTTCTCTGGTACCTCCATTTTTGCCCTCGTTACCTACCAGGATCCCTCCCCTTTGTGAGAGTAGGAGAAATAGGAGAAGGTACAGGGTCATAGCCTTGTTGTTGTTCCAAGACCATTGTTATAAGTATCCATTACTATAATAGGTTATTTATGCTTTGTGACTTATAGAGTGAGGGCCTCATGATAACACTGGGAAAATATTTAAATCCAGACAAACGTGGAACCGAATTCTTTCTCCACAGATTTGTTCACGATGTGACCAAGATGAAGTTAATGCAGTTCTTTAAGACCTTCTTTCCTCTTTTACAAAATAAAAACATCCTCCTGATTATTAAATGATGTGGCTTCGAGCATACAGTAGAGCGTTTGGTGTGGTGCCATTCTCCCCTCTCCTTTACTTTCAGTGGTTATCAAAATAAACAGGTTGACTCTTCACATAACATGCTCAGCAGTACTGAATCTTTTATTCCCGCCTCTCCTTTTGTTGGCAGGTGTCACTTCTTGCCACTGCTGTGTGTCCCTTCAGCTTCTAACCAGCATCGCCACTCGACATGGCATCTGTTGACTGATGGCTGAGTGCCCCTGCCCTCCTCTCTTGGAGTAGAGGCATGGGCTTTGTGACAGCTTATTACTTTGTAGTGGATGTGTGCCATATCTGTGCTGTCCAGTGCCTTTTGAACATCTTTCCTGTGTTTCATTAATTCCCCTCACCAGGCAGTCACTAAGGTAGTGTCTCAACTACAGATCAGCTCTTCTGTATTCTGTTTTGTGATGCAGAACCAAGACTCTCTAAACCAAACATCTGCTTCTCTTGCTGCTCTCTGTTGGGTTCTTCCAAAGGAGACCACAAGGTTTGAGGATTGGAAAGGAGCACTGTCCTGTCCTGTGTGACCCCTGCTCCAATGAGCCTCACTCAAGCAACCTTCTTCACCATGGGAACAGTACCTCATTCTGGTTCTGGCGTTGGTTCCAGTTTGCAGTTTTTCCAACACCTGCACAGCTGGCCTCACTGCTCCCCTCAGGGACAGAGTAAGCACCAACAAGCCAGCATCCCCTCCAGAAGCCTGGGTCCCCACCCAAATGGACCCCTCCTCTAAGGATCTAAGTTTTAATAAGTCCAACTTCTTCCTTTGTTTCTCAAACCCTAGGGGTGGTCCCCATTTCCTGCAGTTGCTACTCTATGATACATACGTGGGATTTTTTTGCTAACTATTCCTTATATCTAGTTAAATTTTTTCTTAATTTTTATTGGAGTATAGTTGATTTACAATGTTGTGTTAGTTTCTGCTTTACAACAATGTGATTCAGTTATACATACACGTATATCCACTCTTTTTTAGATTCTATTCCCATATAGGTCATTACAGAGTATTGAGTAGAGTTCCCTGTGCTATACAGTAGGTTCTTATTAGTTACCTATTTTATATATAGTAGTGTGTATATGTCAATCCCAATCTCCCAATTTATTCCTCACCCCCCTTTCCCTCTTGGTAACCATAGTTTGTTTTCTACATCTGTGATTCTATTTCTGTTTTGTAAATAGGTTCATTTGTACCATATTTTTAGATTCCACATATAAGTGATATCATATGATATTTGTCTTTCTCTATCTGACTTGCTTCACTCAATGTGACCATCTCTAGGTCAACTCATGTTGCTGCAAATGGCATTATTTCATTCTTTTTCATGGCTGAGTAATATTCCATTGTATATATGAACCTCATCTTCTTTATCCATTCCTCCATTGATGGACATTTAGGTTGCTTCCATGTCCTGGATATTGTAAATAGTGCTTCAGTGAACACGGGGGTACATGTATCTTTTCGAATTATAGTTTTCTCTGGATATATATGAAAATATCTCTGTTAAAATTACTGGTGTGATTGCTTAATCGTAACAAGGTCCTGACTGATAAATCCCCATCAGAAGTCCCGCTTCTCTAAGGGAGGTCTCAGGACTCACTTGCCCCGGGGTCATGACAGCTAGAACACAGGCCTGTGTTCATCTACCCACTGGCACACATGTCATCAATCCAATGTACCTTGTGATAATCAGAGGAGACCAATCAGGGATTTCAGTTGTAATTTTTCAGATTAGAAATAAGATATATAGAAAAAGCCTGGCACCCTTTATTTTTTAACTGCTCTATTGAAGTATAATTGATATACAGAAACCTGCACATGTTTAATGTATACAATTAATGGCATACTTTAGTGCTCAACAAATACAGATATTATTCTTGAAATAATATATTAAATCTATGATGTAGGATCCTTGAGGGTAAGACCCATATTATTTATGTACTCTGTATTCCCAACATGACTGTCTTAGTCTGCTCAGGCTACCATAACATAATCCTACAGACTGGGCAGCTTAAACAATAGACATTTATTTTCTCACAGTTCTGGAGTCTGGAAGTCCAAAGTCAAGGTGGGGGAAGAATTGGTTTCAAATAAGATCTCTCTCCTCAGTTTGCAGATGGCATCTTTTCACTGGGTCCTCACATGGCCTTTTCCTTGTACACACATGGAAAGAGACAGATCTCTGGTTCCTGTTTCTCTTCTTATAAGGACACCAGGGCTATTGGATCAGGGCCCCACTCCTATGACCTCATTTAAACTTAATTGCCTGCTTAAAGGCCTCATCACGAAATACTATCACATTGGTAGCTGGGGATTCAATATATGAATTTTAGGGAGACAATTCAGTTTATGACATTGATCATAAATGAATTGAGGAGTAGGAGTGTTATCTAAAATCTGTGGGATTCTATCTTTAAATTAATTGATATGTAATGATTAAGAAAATCCTTATTTTCAAAACCCAGTTTATTTTCTGCTAATTTCTGCATATTAGACCTTACACCTTCCTCTCCACTCCATACCAAATAATTTTTTTTCTTCAGAGATTAGTTTGGGATCCTTATCACTAACACCTGAGTTGACATGACTTTTCTGGAAGAGTGATAGGTTTCCAGCAATTGACTATGAAGTATTTTTCATACTCTTTTAGCTAGGTGCAAGTAAAATTTAATGGCTTCATGTAATTTACAATCCTCATATCATGTGTTTAAAATAAACAGCATGGGCTTACCTAGTTGGCTGTGAATACCTGTCTTGAACAGTTCCTGAAATTACTGAAAAGTACCACTGTCTATTATGGGAACTGCTTTATTATGATTATGGCCTTACTTCAGGTGCCACTACATGGTATCTGTCAATGTGAAGTGTCTCATTAATTAATTCTTTCTGAGCTTTCAAACAGGTACCAAAGGATACCGTCAGCAGGAAGAAGGAAAACAACTTATCCCATGTAAAATGGAGATAATTCCCACCCATGCTGGTCTCATGAAGCTTAAAATGACAATGTAGACACACTAAAATCATTGGCTCATTTCAACTGAAGGTAAATCTTGGGGTATATATTTTGCAACTGAAAAGTGTGATGAAACTGCATTTCTGGTAAAGCAGGAGAACGAATGGTGGCCTAATTTTATTAATCATGTTTTTCTTAAAGATTAGGTTCTTTTTTCATTATTGCAAAGTTGCCATGACAGTTCAAGAAAACTGAATCTCCTCCGGACTGAATGATTCATTAAGATGGGGGCAGAGCATAAAGGTAGTATGCACACTGGAATCACAGCCCCAGGGCATTCCCATGTAGGAGATATGATTTGCCCATCAAGGATTTGCCCAGTGTGTTACCAACAGGAAGTTCTGACTGCCATAGTCACCAATTTCACAGCTCTTGTCTTGGCAGGGACTATTGCAACCCAATGATCAGATTATAAAATTATGAGTCAGTTAAACAATTTACTCAACTTAAAACTAGTAAAAATGCAGGTACTAAATATTAATTCAGGTCAAAGGGAGGCAATGCAAAAAATTGCATTCGGTCATTTGTCTGGCTCACTTTCCCTGGCCTCTTTCAGCCTCAGCACACCCAGAGGTCTGTGCCTTGTATGAGGTGTTAACTACTACTCATCATTGGGGTCTCAATTGAGATATCCCTTTCTCTGTAAAGATGGTTCTGGCCACCACAGTCTAGGAGAGGAATGGAGCCCCATAGTCCCCTATTCCATTCTCATTGTGGGTCTTCCTACTTTTCTGAATCACTCACTGGACTGGAAGCTTTATGAAGAAAAGGAATATGTCTCCTTTCCCTCATTCATTCATCCATTCATTCACTGCCCAGACAGTCAATAGATATACATGAAGCATGTATTTTGTGCCACAATCTGTTCTGGAAACAGGAACACCACAGTGAACAAAATGACAAGTCCCTGACCTTGCAAACCTTGCATTCTAGCAGGGAAGGCAAAAAATAAATACATATGCAGTACAAGCGCTTAAGAAATTTATGAAATAAGGTGAGAGAAAATATGAGGGTATTATTTCATACAAGTTGAGTGACCAAAGAAGACCTCACTGAGGAAGCAGGAGAGAGAGGCATGTGATTACCTGGAGGAAGAGTTTTCCAGGCAGATGGAAAAGTAAGATAGGAGCAGGCTCCACGGGCTGAAGGCATAGCAAGAAGGCCAGTGTGATGTGAGAGCAAGAAACAAGGAGAAGTAGAGAGGAGCTCAGAGAACAGACCACATGGGGCCTTGAGGGCCATGAAAAAGATATTGGGTTTTACTTCAGTGGTGATAGGAAGCCCTCGTATATTTTTTTACTGGCTGGGGCTTAGGTTAAGAGTGGAGAAAGGAGACCCCTCAAGAAGCTACTACAGGAGTTCAAGCAAGAGGGGACTATGGCCTGAAACAGAATGGTAAGAGCGAGATCCATGAGAAGCAGTCAGATACGGGGTATATTTTAAAGGTAGAGCCAATGGCGTTGCTGATAAATTGATAAAGGGATATAAGAAACAGTAGGAATTAAAAACGGCTCCAAGATTTGGGGTTTGAGCAACTGGATGGACCCAGATGCCATTCCCTGAGATGAGGAACCCTGGGGAGCGATCAGCTTTGGAGAGGGAAGAGGTAATCAGAAGTTCTGTCTTGAAAATGTTGAGTTTGAGAGTCCTGTTAATAGATAGAGATATCAAATGGGCAAGTGAATGTACATGACCAGACTGGAGAAATGCACGTATGAATCAGGAGAATTTAGAAGGCACTAAAAACCACTGGTTTGAGATTACGTAGATCAGGATCCACAAACTCTGGTTTGTGATCAAATCAGGACACCTCCCTGCTTTGATTAAAGCACTTTATTGGAACACAGGCCCATTCAAACATTCACGTGTTGTCTATGGACACTTTTGTGCTACAACAGCAGAGTTGTGACAGAGCCTGTGTAGCCTGCAAAAGCCTAAAATATTCACTGTCTGGACATTTACAGAAAAAACACTTGTCAACTTCTGATCTAGAGGTTAGTAGAGATGAAGAGAGGAGGTCTGAGGACTGGGCTGTGGGATCTTCTAACATCTAGGAAGTCAGTGAGAGCAGGAAGACGTAGAGAAAGCATCCGAAGGAGAAATGGTGAGAGAGAGGAAAATGGATGCTTTTTTTTTTTTCACACTTGTATCCTTCACACCTAGAACAGAGCCTGCCTGGAGAAGACGCTCAATGAGTATTAATGGACATCAAGATAATGGATAAATAAGGGAATGGAATTAATTTTTTTAAATGATTGAAAATGTTTTGCTTACCAGTCTGCCAATACTTCAGTATGCTTCTATGATAAAAGATTCTGAGGCTACCACAAAGTTTTCAGAGGAAAAATAATATTTTTAAACTCATATACAGATGAGATAAAAGCAGCAGGCTCCAGAGTCAACTTTTGATCTTCTGTAGTTCCCTCCTGATCCTAAAAATAGGTTCTGTATATTTTTATTGCAGGATCCAAAACAGAAGAGATTCACCAAAATGAAAGGGCTCAGACTAACACTGCTCTTCACATTCTATCACTGGAGAAGATGGGGGTTTCAAAAGCCAATTTGTGGAGTGTAATTTGTTCCAGCTGACCAACAGAAATAAGTAATACTCTTAGGCCCTCTCATATTGAAAGATTTAAGCTGGACAAGCATTTCTCACATTTTCAGCTACATTAGATATCTAAGAGAAAAATCTATCATCCTGGGAAGTTATGTGCTCAACTTCCCAGGATCAGGCTTATCATCAGATATTCTGTACAGCAGGTGATCTCTCTCCCTGCCTTCAGCTGATAGCCTTTCTGAAAAGTGAAGCTTTATGAGGGTCAGGGTCAATAAGAAGGAGATCCCCGTCAGGGACCCCTTCAATCTTTTGTAAGCTATCACTATGTAATATCCTACCAAACTTTCTATAAGATGTAAAGAAATATATTCAGTGTCAATAGTAATAATCATCAGGTTGCACTGAGCACTTTTCTTGCTAAGTTGTCTCAGGAAATCCTCACAATAACCTTTGGAAGAAGCGTTATGTTCTCTTTGTAAAGAAAGTAACTTGGGCTCAGGCAGGTATGATAAAATTATTTATTATAACCCAACTTGTAAAGAGCCAGACTTTTACTCTAAAATTTTGTATTTAGATTGTTGTTGTTTTCTTTTTACATCACCCCATGCTTCCACGAGGCACATCACTGAGCTATAAATGAATGCAAAAGAACATAGACAAGACTTCTTAAGACAGAATTAAACAGTTTAGGTATCCACTCAAAGCATAGATCCCATTTCCTTCTGACTTGTGTTAAAAGATAAACTGAGGCACATTAAAATTTTCAAGTTTCTTTGAGCATGCATTGATTCAAATAAGACAATGCTAAACCAGAGGTTGTTGGAAGCACTCCACCAACAGTAGTTAAGGAAGAGGATTTTATTGAGATACGGAAGCAAAGCAAGGAAGTTATTTGATTGGCTGTAGCTTAAGTGCTTGCCTTATTTGGGAAAGCCTGGTTGGCTGCTTGTGATGGGTTGTTCTTAAGTTTTATTTTCTCAGTTTCAAGTGCATTGACTCTGACTTAGGTTTTGGCTTGCTTATACAGGCAACCAAGACTGTAGAGCCACCCCTATCTAATGGCCTCCTTGTTTAATTACTTTAACTCTTGCTTGGGTGGAGATAAAGCCACCCCAAGTCACAAGATCCAATGGCAATAAATTTGATGGCAATTAAGCAGTTTTTGAGACCCAAACAAACCATCATTCAGTTGGATTGGATAAGATCAAATAACAGTGTCTGATTTAAAAATCATGCATGGTTATATTGATAAGCTTTTATTTCTACTGAAAGTCATGCCAAGTAAATATTATCAACCAAGAAACTTCAGGGTGCATTTCCTTAGTCTTTACTAATTATTCTGTTTACTAAGCAAAAACCAAAATTCTTATCCAGAATAAGCACTTTCTAAAAAATATCTCGTTCTCTGCAGCGTCTTTCATGTACAGTAGCAGATGCTCACCTGATAGTCTTTGGCAAAGCTTTTCATCTTTAATCTGCAGGTTTAAATCCTGCCATGCTGTTTTTTAATCATCATTTAACTTCTGTTCTTACTGTTTAATTTATCCTGCAGTGCAGAGTGGAGCTGTGAGATTCTGCAAATAATATTCCGTTGTGTGCATTCATTTTGAAAAAATAGGAAAAAAATACTTCCTCCTGTTCTTCCAACTTCTAAACTATTCCAAGGTACCTACTTGCTCCCTACTCTCAAGAAGCACAATTTTGTACCTCTGTCTCTTAACGTAATAGATTTTCTTCACTATTCCTCATGTATTTATCGGTCCAGTCAACAGTGGCTAAAAGAAAAGAAGCATGGACTCTCTTCTCTCTTCTATATTCTGTTAGATTTTGTTAAATTCATTATAATTCTACAAGACTTTACCAGGAATCTATGGTGTACTTTGTACAGGGATAGGTAATTTTGTGGGTAAGAAATAGGCGTATTTCAAATACACACATGTGTATATATTGCTATAAGCAGAGTTTTTGGCCTTGCAAAATTTATATGTTGAAACCTGCTCCCCAATGGGATGGTATTAAGAGGTGTGGCATTTGGGAGGTGATTAGGTCATAAGGGTGAAGTCCTCAAGAATGGGATTAGTGCCCTTATACAGAAGGCTCCACAGCACCCCCTCACCCCTTCTGCCATATGAGGATGCAGAGAGTTGGAAAAGGAGAGAAAATAGATTCTTCACTAGGGCCTGCAGAAGGAACGCAGAGTTGCCGACACCTTGAGCGAGATCCACTTCAGACTTCTGACCCCCAGAACTGTAAGAGAGTAAATTCATGTTGTTTTAAGCCACCAAATTTTTGGTAGTTTGTTATTGAAGCAATAGAAAACTAACACAGAAGCTCACTAGGATAATTAATTAGATCTTACAAATTGTTGGTTTCCAAGGATAAATTATATGCTTGCTAGAGAAGTTATATAATAGCTATATATAAGTGCTCAGATTCATTTTGTATGCCAGTTATGTTTTAAATATTTATAATCTAATTTTGATTATATGAGAGCAACAGCAAGGCCATCCTAATTAGCAGATATGCTTTGCAGATCAGAGCATAGTGTATCTACTATTGCAGGATGATTTATTTGTTGATTGGAGGTAATTTTCCAGAGCAAATCTGTGCTTAACATTAAGATGAAAAATATCACACATCAACTGTGTGTACTTTGATTCAGTCAAACCAGGGTTCAGTCACTCCTGCATTTGTCTCTACTCATGCCGGGTCCAACAGTAACAATTCACTCAACAAATATTGATTGTATTGTATGGTTCTAGACAAACAATATTCCTGTCCCCATGTAGCTTACATCCCAGTAGAAGTAGACTGTCAGTGAAGGAAGCAGACAAATAACTGAATAATATTTGCCTCTCAGGCAAAGCATGGTATATTAGTTTCCTGGGGCTACCACAACAAAGTAACACAACTGGATGGCTTTAACAACAAATATTTATTGTCCCATAGTTCTAGAGACTAGAAGTCTGAAACCAAGTGTTGACTGAAAAAAATGCACAACGTAGAAGTTGAGAATTATGTTTCATTCAGAGAACTTACTGAGGACTATAGCTCAGGAGACAGCCTCTCAGATGGCTCTGAGGATCTGCTCCAAAGAGGTAACGGTGGAGCCAGGATACACAGCTTTTGCTAGGAAAAAAAAAAAAGACATGTAGTCAAACATCAAAAGATTACTGCTAATCACAAAAAAACCCCAGACATCTCAAGTTAATGATTTTAGTGCTTTTCTATATATGGGGAGATGCAAGAGTCTGGGCTCAATGAAATTATTCCTTAGATATGCACCTTAACTATCTATGGCCAGTATCCTGTTTTTCTCCACCCTGAATTCCCCTCAGGGGGCATCATCAGGGGCAGCTGCAGTGGCTGAGGTCTTTATGGCTGCAACACCCTTTGTTTACTGAAATGGCAGGTGACATGTTTTGTCCTCACAAGGTTTTGACAGGGTTGGTTCCTTCTGAGGGCTGTGAAAGGGAATTTGTTCCATGTCTCTCCCCTAGTTTCTGTTAACCTCAGGTATCCCTTGGCTTGTAGATGTCATTATCCCTATGTTTTTATATCATATTTCCTCCACACTTGTGTCTCTATATCCAAATTTCCCCTTTTTATAAGGACATCAGTCATATTGGATTAGGGCCCACCCCAGTGACCTCTTCTTTACTTGATCATCTGCAAAGATCCTATTTCCAAATAAGGTCACTTGAAGTACTGAGGGTTAGAACTTCAATATCTCTGTGGGGAGTGACGGGGGCAGAGGGGGACACAATTCAACCAGTAGCAGGTAGGAGGAAAGGCTCTGAAAACCAACTAACTGGAAGCACAGAGAATTTATCCTTGGAGATGTCTCCAGCCAGCCCTCCCGGGTGTTACACCAGCTCCAGCTGTTTTACCATGATTATTCTTTCACTTATGCATTCACACTCTCCCTGGCATTAGGTTCTCTCAGCTTTTTAGAATCTCTTCTTCAAACTACCGAGTGGTCTACAGCTTCCCTGATCTCACCATTATTCTGGATCTGCATTATAACCTTTAACCTGATCATCTTCCCCTGTAGGCAAGTCTTTTGCACCCAGGTCATTCAGATCACAAGTGATTTAGGTTTGGCTTAAATTAGGGTTGGCTTAAATTATGTTTTCTTTGAGCATTTACAAATAATTTTTGGTCATATCTGAAAGTGAGAGGACAATAAAATGACAATGCACATATTTCTGTATTGCTTTATAAAGAGCTTCCCCCTAGATATTTCATATTTCATCTCTTAACAACTCTAAGAGATGTAAATTAATGTCCTCCTTCAATGCAGACAATTAGCCTCAAAGATCACAAACTCCTAAGTGGTAGGTGTGGGATTCAAAGGCAAGCTGGGACAATTTTGCTGCTAAAACATGGCTTAAGATCATCTGTCACTTGAAATTATTTGGAATTGGAAAATATGGTCATGATGAAGGGTGAGAAAATACAATAAAGTTACTGTACTATTCATGAGATAAAATTTTCACCAAAATTATTTATTCCTGGTGCATCACACTCCCTTCAGGTGAATTGAAAGATCACCTCTTCAGGATTTAAGCTCCCTCATGACAGTAGAGCTGATAAATCTTTCTTCCCTATGAGAGACACATCATAATCAATATTTTCCTGCATTGAACAACTCTATTATGTTTTATCACAAAAGATCTAGCTTCTAACTTAATTCCACTTTGTTCACTTTCATTGTCCTCTTATTCAGGTTTTAAAAAATAGATATCGAATGGAGTTTTCAGAAGGCAAATTATCATCCTCACATGGGGAACTGCTCTAACGTGCTTCAAAGAGAGCTTGATGCTGCCAAAATCACTCAAAAGGCTAACCAGTCAGTAGGTGGTTATTAATTGAGAAGAATATTGTCTGTGTGTTCCAAAAAAGGAAGAAAAGGCTCACTTCTCATTAGAGCTCTATCCTCTGTTTTCTCCATGGCTTTTGTTGGAACTGCTAGGTGACAGGGCAGTGCATGGGCTTCAGGCAAAAGGAAGAGAATACTTAGCACAAATAGGTCAAAAACTACACCCCCTCATAATGAAATCTCAGAGAGGAGTACTTAATTCCAATGCTGGAAACTTTGAAAAGGTTAATAGCAGGGAAAATCCATGACCAGCAGACAGTCAAGTCCACACCTGGAGAGTGCGGTGCGCTTATGTTATCTGAGAAGAAAGCTCTGTCTATCAAGCTACAGTGTGAAAGTGAGGAATCAGATCTCTGGCATAATTCATGCTTCTTCATTTCCTTGATTGTCACCCAAGTTGAATATATTCTTTGGCTTAGTTGGCTTCTCAGCACTCATTTTGACAAAATTACATGACTTCTGCTCTGAGATTTCATTGGTTTCTCCATTTTTTTTATGTACTGCCATGTCATGCTAATAAATCAGGCAAGAACTTCTGACAAAGGATTTATTAGAAAGTTTTACAAGCAAAAACCCACTTGTCATTAAAAAACATAGCTGCACTGGAAGGTTTTCAAAAATGGCCTCTAGGTTTCCCTTGAAATTGTACTAAATAGACGATAGGAAATGTAATCTTGTCGACTCTATAGGAAGGAAAGTTGATCATAAGCCAAGAGCCATGACTTGCAAAGATCTCCTCAAATAGTGTGCAAATCACCATGATATTTAGAATGTGACTTTTCAAAAAGCAACAGTGACATCCAGTTAAACTCTGGCCTTTAGAGAGCTAAGCAATTAGAGATAGTTTTTCAGAGTTCAACAACACTAAGAAGAGACTGTCTTATATCTCTGTAGCTCTTTACAGATTACAAAGGACCTATATGACATCCTCTGACTCCCCTCCCCCACCAACCCAAAAGGTAGAGAAGACCAGGTGCCTTTCTCTCCCCATTTTATAGAGTAGGAAACTGAGGCTGAGAAAGCCAGCACAACTTGCTTCCGTTTCAGTTAGTTTGTCACAGCTGGGACTCTGGTTCTTTGTCTAGGCTACATTGTAACTCACTGATTAAAAAATATTCTCTTAGCAAAAGAGCTATCACATGCTTCCTACATCATCTGTTGCTTCAGTGACCACATAAAGACCGATTATACCCAAGTCCATTCCTGTGAGCAGATCTACACACCGGGCTTCCTACTGGATATTTACTCTTGGATATCCCGCCAGCACCTCAAATTCAACATACTGAAAGCTAAGTGCAACACTAAATGGGTTCCTTCTCAGTGCTCCACCACTTGGTGAAGATAGATGCTGCAAAGGAATTCTTGCGGGAACACTAGCCAAATGCAACACGTTCCAGAGCCTCCCTCTATGGTCTCAACATTTACAATCTGTAGTATTTATAAATGCCATTATGTACCTCCCCACATGCCATTGTGTGCTTACATGTATATCCCCCTCAATATTTTAAAGTCATTGAGGGCAGGGACCAGGTACCTATCATTTGGTGTGCATGCCATATACGTTTGCTAAAATTGATCTGAAATTAACATAACTTTTTTTTTTAAAGAAGATGTTGGGGGTAGGAGTTTATTAATTAATTTATTTATTTCTGCTGTGTTGGGTCTTCGTTTCTGTGCGAGGGCTTTCTCTAGTTGTGGCAAGCGGGGGCCACTCTTCATTGCAGTGCGCGGGCCTCTCACTATCGCGGCCTCTCTTGTTGCGGAGAACAGGCTCCAGACGCGCAGGCTCAGTAGTTGTGGCTCACGGGCCTAGTTGCTCCGCGGCATGTGGGATCCTCCCAGACCAGGGCTCGAACCCGTGTCCCCTGCATTAGCGCCACCGGGGAAGCCCCCAACATAACTTTTAGATTAGAAAGTCTTTTTTAATAAAGTTTTCATTTCAGAATAGTTGTAGATTTAGATAAAAAGTACAAGAGTAATACAGAGGGTCCTCACATGCCTCACAGTTTCCCCTATTGTCAACACTTTACATCAGTATGGTGCATTTGTCACAGTTAAGGCACCAACACAGATCACTATTAACGAAATTCCGTACTTTACTCTGATTTCTTTAGTTTTCACCTAATGTCCTTTTTCTGTTCTAGGATCCCATGCAGGATTCTACATTACATTCACGTGTCATGTCTTCTTAGGCTCCTCTTGGCTGTGAGGCTTTCTCAGACTTTCCTTATTTTTGATGACCTTGACAGTTTTTAGGAAATATCGGCCAGGTATTTTGCAAAATGTGCCTCAATTTGGGTTTGTCTGATGTTTTTCTCATGGCTAGACTGTGTTTATGGGTTCTGGCAGGAAGACCAAGGAGGTATAGTGCTATTCTCATCGCATGATGTTGGTACAGCAGGCAGGTAGCTAGCTATGAGCAGAGAAATGCAGGAAGGGGCTAGGTGTCGGGAAATCACGCATTTTATAAACAGTGGGGCTCCGTGGGCAGACAAAGAAAAGCAGGAACCTCCAGACTGACAGGAAACCACACATTTTGGCTTTTAAGTGTACTGAAGGCGGACAAAGAAGGGTGAGGAAAGGCCGGAATCTCCACAAATGTCACCTGTTGCTCATTATGCTTTCATTAGCATAAAATTAGCCTTGCAGATAAGAAGTACCCATCATGCACCGACACCATGAGACCTCTGATCTAAGCTAACTAAGGACAAAAATCCCTCCCCCCCTCGGGAAGATGAGCTGTGATGAAAATCAGGGAATACGACTCCCAAACTCCTCCTTATAACCAGCTTGCCAGAGAAACACAGGGCAGCAGCTTCTCAGTTGTCTGCCCGCTCTCCCTCTGAGAGTGTATTCCTGCTTAAATAAATCCTCACTTTACTTTCTTAACCTCCCTGCCTCGTCTCCGAATTCTTTCTGCAGCAAGGCAAGAAACTTAAATTCACTGGGAACAATATCAAGGGTACATACTATCAACATGACTTATAACTGTTCACCTTGATCACCTGGCTGAAGTAGCGATTGTCAGATTTTTCCACCATAAAGTTACTGCCTTCCGCCCCTTTCCATCCTGTACTCTTTGAAGGGGTGCTCCTATGAGTAGCCCACACATAAGAGGGGGAGTTATGTCCCACTTCCTTGAGGGCAGAATACCTACATGAATTATTTGGAATTCTGAAGAGATCTGTCTCTTCTTTCCCATTTATTTATTAATTCGATTCCTTATTTATGTCAGCATAAACTCATGGATATTTATTTAACACTTTGAGTTACAGTCAATACTTTCTAATTTATTTTCTTGCTCAAATTGTTCCAGCTTTGGCCACTAGGAGCTCTTTCAGTGGGAAGAAGTCTTTGTTCATAAAAATAAAAATATCATATATGGATGCAAGCTGGTTTTTACCATTTGAGAAAATAACAGAGGCTATGTAATTTAGATGCTTAGGACCTGATTTTAATGAACAAAACCATTTGGCTTTCTGTTCTTTTTTCATTCTTTCCTCCTCCTTTTCTTATTTTAACAGTTGTAAAAATATAGAAGCCTTATTCATCTTCATATTGTACCTAACTAATCCCCACATCCAGCGGGGCATGATAATAAAGGATTTTTAACCCTGTTTTATGGATGAGAAACTAAGACACAGAACAGCTAAATGGCGTGTCCCAAGGCTTTGCATGTCACACTAGGGAAATCAGATCTGTAATTCATCACGCCCGACCATCCTGTAGAGAGCTGAGTCACCATTGCCTCCCTCCCTTCTCCAATTATCTTGGGCTTTGCAATCAAAGAGGTGCAAAGGCTCAAGTTCTCCAGCAAAGGTCAGCCAGTGTTGTGTAGCTCCTCCGGCATGTTTTGCCTTCTTCTGCATGTAAAGCCCAGCAGAGCAGGGAAAATTCTGCAGCTTCTCAAGACCACCTGGAGTTCTCAATTCCCAGCTTCCCCAAGAAGCTTCACAAAGAAGCTCCTTGTTTTTGCCATGATCCCACAAGCCCTTTAGTTCAACATCCAGTTGCCTGTTAGGTTTAGCTTTCTTTTCAAAACAAACAGGACTCATTTCTGTTCTGAAAAGCTAAGCTCTCTTAAGCCACTGTCCAACACTGAAGGGAGAGGAGATTTTGCTTTCCCAGTGCTGTATGGCACAGGGATTGAAAAGGAGGCTGAAGAAGAAAAAATGCACAAACGTGGTAAAACAAAAAGTGCCTGCCGTTCTATTCAGGGCTTTGCCTGTAATTAGCTCTGTGACCTCAGGTCACGCCCTCACTCCTTCTGGACCTCAGTCTTTCCGTCTGTAAAATGAAAAGGTTGTGGAGATCAGAGCCTTTGTATCCTGGCAAATTAAAGCCTTCACAAGCACAATTTCATTTTATACATACAGAATTGAAACAAAAGTTTCAGTAGCCCGCCCTTTGCATGTGTGGCTATTCTGATATTTTACATTCTATCACATATCTTTTTCTTTTTTTAATGTAGGTGATTTGGGACCCAGTAATGCTGATGTCCTGACCCATGAATGGATCATGGGCTGCTGTTCTAAAGATCCTGGGGCTAGATGCTATCTGAGATGCTGCCCAGCACTTATTCACCAAACTTCTAAATCAGGGTTGGAAGGGATACTTATTGTCAGAGTCATTCGCCAGATCCACAGCCCTGTCCACTTGCCTTGGATTTTGTCCTGACTCTGCATTAAGCTGTGTGACCTGGAGCGAGGTGCTCAATATTCTGAGCTTGGTGTTTTCATCTTTAATAAGGCTTGTTGTTAAGACTATAGTAGATGATACAAATGGCAATGCCTCAGTATTTCATGCAAAATATATGGTGTTATTATTATTATAAAAGGCTGGAGGAAAAAAGTCTCCTTATCTAGGATGAGGCATCTTCCATGAGGAAGGAAGTTGAGCAGTGCAGACTTCCCAGCGGAGGGATCATGGGGAACCAGGTAAATTCTTGTACACTTTTGGGCATAGTTCTCTCTCTCAGTTACGCCCATTGGCTGTATCTTGGAGACGCCATAGGGTTTCATGGATGCTGAGAGCTAGTCAGACTCTTAGATACCCCTCAAGTGTATACACAAAGTTGCCATCAAATTGCACAGACAATGTTTAATTTCATCATATCATTGTCTTATAAAATAGAGACATGTTCACAAAAATAAACAACAGAATCACTTTCAAATCCCTTTTTACTCTGCCTGGAAATCTCTCGCAAGGAATTCTTCACTCTGTGTGAGTGTGAATTCGTACGTGTCCCGACCTGACCTCCGTATCCACCCACTCCACATCCAGCAACCTCCAGATTCCTCAGCTGTCCAGCAGTGTTTTCCAGCACAAGAACAGGCCAGCCCAACCAAAGCAACCAGGCTAACTCCTCAGCAGGTGTCATCTTTAAAGGACGTCTTCTACAAGGAACAAGGATTGTTCTTACTCTCCTGAAACACAGCAGATCAAAGGGCAAAGAAGCTCCTCCCTCCTCTCTTTTCCTAGAGCAACTACTTTAGGGTAATTGTAAGCTCTTTATCTCTTTGAAATGTATGTAAATCTTTTTAAAAGCTAAATAGGCTTCTTAGCATTAAGTCCCAGCAATGTCTTTCTCAAGGACCTGAGAGCCATCTCTTTGAAATGTGATCATCAAAGGAGTTAGAGCCTTAGAGCCACACCTGCCAGTCTGTGGGGAGGCGCCGGGAGGGTAGGAATTGCAGGGAAGGGGAGGTGGACATGACTCCACAGCTTCTCCTCTCAGTGGGGTGTTGACGCCCAGGAGAGTGGCCAGAGAAAAATCAACAGGTGCAATGATTAGCTATAGGAGCTAAAAGCACCTGTGAGGAGGCCAGCTGGGTTTTGCATTAAAGGCCATTGGAATCCCACTGAGAACTTTATCCAGTCCCTTATAAGCACATGAAAAGGAACCTCCCTTCACCCTTGCCCCTTTTCCAGACTCTTCTTTACCTGAGAGGGTGACATCACATGGTAGGGAATGTTGATGGCTACCAAGAACTCATTTCAGAAGTGTGAGCAGACACAGCGTGACTGTGATATGGATCCAGAGGTGATGCTGGGATCAAATAGAGGCTCAAAGTCTGGGAAAAGAACTGCAATGGGCAGGTGCCAGTTCCCAGCTGGTGCCAGGTGCCTGGTAGAATAATGGCAAACATCCATTGAATGCTGCCTCTGTGAAATACGCCATGCTAGGTGTCATTTGATTGTCACAATAAACCATGAGGTGGAACTGTTAGTCCCATTTTACAAAAGAAGAAACTAAAGCTTAGATCCCTTAAGCAACCGGTGTGAGTGAAGATTCTAATCCCAGGCCTGGTGATTTCAAAGTGCAGACAGTAACCTCTGTAGTACAGCACTAGGCTTCAGAGATGTGGGTTCTTTCCTGCTCAGTGTGAACTTGGAAAAGCATTAAACATCTCTGGCCCTCAATATGTTCATCTGAAATGAGGTTTATTAACGAGCCCTGCTGCCTCTGAGAACCAAGGAACACGGCAGATATGAAAGTGCTTGGAAAGGTCTAAAGTATGCGATGCAAGTGCAAAGCATTGTTATTTACCCCGACAGTTAAGGGGGCAGGAAATCAGGAGAGAGTCCTGAAACTTTTATTAACACAAGGAGAAAACAACAGAGTGAAGGATTTCCTGGAAAGCATCCCCTGGCTTCCTGGGCACTGTGGAACTGCAGAGCATATTCAACCATGGGACCATGTCAGGTCCACGGCTCCATCAGAAGAAGCTTCCAGAAGATTCTTCGGTGTGCAAATCACATGAAAGATCTGACGGTCTGGGAAGATCAAGGTTGTCACCTTGTGGCAGAGTCTCTCTTACATCTGAGACCGGGCACGTGGTTCCTTTTCAGAAATACAGGGGGATAAATGTGAGGTTCCCAAAGACACCAGTGCAGCATGTTTCAGAGAAGTGAGAGGGTCCGATTAGGCCATGGAGGGAGTGAGGTGGAACTCGGGCAGGTGGCCCTCAGCTCAGAATTCTGTGGCCTGGCCTGCAGGCCAGGCAGTTTATTACAGGCAGTTTATTAATTATAAACCATTTAGTGGCTGACTTGAGTTTGAAGGTGTTTCTTATCCATGGGATAGTCTCGGAGGAGGCTTTCCTCCATGGGGATCCAGCCTGGAAGGGCAATTCAACATAGTGGTATGCTGGTAAAAGCTTACAACCAGCATGCAAAAAAACAAAACAAAACAAAAATAAATAAATAAATAAAACAAAATCCCTGATTTGTAGCATTTGCCAATTTCCATGGTGTAAATACTCCAGCACGACCAATGCCAAGAAACCAACAAGGTACGACCAAATGCAGAGCAGGAAGGAGACTGCACAGTTGGCTCTTGTGCACCAGCCAGCTCCATCCCATTACTGCTCTGTATCATCATCTTCCAGAAAGCAGCTCCAGCTTCTGCCATTCCTCAGGCGATGGAAAAGGAGTGAGGGAGAGGGACCGTAACTATCTTCCTTATAAAGATGTGATCTCGGGCTTCCCTGGTGGCGCAGTGGTTGAGAGTCCGCCTGCCGATGCAGGGGACACGGGTTCGTGC
>NC_041221.1:27285078-27295215 GCF_002837175.3 Physeter macrocephalus
GTGAGCCATGGCCGCTGAGCCTGCGGGTCCGGAGCCTGTGCTCCGCAACGGGAGAGGCCACAGCAGTAAGAGGCCCGCGTACCGCAAAAAACAAATAAATAAATAAATAAATAAATGTGATCTCACAGTTGTGATCACATCCCACTGGCTAAAGCAGGGTCACATGGCTGGGCTTAGCTGCACCGGAAGCTTAAAAATGTAGGAGTCTCCAGATGGAGGAGGTGTTGCTTGTACATACTCAGTTGAAAAAAAGGGAATATATATTGCCCTCTTTTGCCTTAGCCCTAAATTCCCTAAAATGACAAGTTTCCTTCCCTTCCCACCCCTTGCCTGCAGTCCAGTGAAATTCTGTGAATATCTGCCACGTGATGGAGAAAGCACATCATCTTACCTCCCCCACCTAAGGAGTGAGGAGTCCCAGGCTGAAAAGAGTTTCATGGGCAGGATTATCAAGTGGCTCAAACAAGGAAACATCCATTTAAACACTGGAAGCTTTTATTTAAAGTCATTGAGGTGGAGAAATATGGCTGTGACTATGTAATGTGAGAGCTACAAAAATACAGTCAAAGAATATTGCTCCTAATTTGGATGTTGGATAAACCTACAATTGAACAATTTTTAAGCCAGTGGTTTTCCACTTTTCCTCCCCATGTACTTACCTTTTATACAGGTTGAAGGTGGGTCCTCATAGAGAGATACGGTGTCACTTGTAGGTTTAGTTCATATATCATTCATTTAAAAAACTTTTCGAGCATCTGTGGTATTCTGGGTTCTTCGCTGTGCACTAAGGCCATAGTGATAAAGATAGGACCTCCACATCAGGTGTTCATAATGCCTTATCAAACTCAGGTGTGCAATAATTCATCAAGTCTGCTGAGAAAAGTCACTAAAAAATAATCAAGTTGGGCAACATATATTGAGGGTTTTACATGCAGTATTTACCAGTGGAGGTTCTATTGACATTTGGTTGTTGTTATGGGCTGAATATTTCTGTCCTCCCAAAATCGATCCCCAAAGTGATGGTATTAGGAGGAGGAGACTCAGGGAGATAATTAAGTCATGAGGGTGGTACCTTCACAAATGGGACTAGTGCCCTTATAATAAGAGACATGAAAGTTTGCTCTCTCTGCTCTCTGCCACATGAGGATACAAAGAGAAGACGGACACCTGCAAACCAGGCAGTGGGCTCTCACCAGACACCACATCTTCAGGCACCTTGATCTTGCACTTCCAGCCTCTAGAACTATGAGAAATAAATATCTGTTGTTCAAGCCACCTAGTCTGTGGTAACTTATTAAAGCAGCCTGAAATGACTTGTTTTAGACCAAACTGATTTTATTTTTTGTTTTCTATTTCTGAGTAACAAATTACCAGGAACCTAATGACTTAAAACAAAACACATTTAGTTCTCACAGTTTTCTCTGGGTCAGTAGTCTGAACACAACTTAGCTTGGTTCTCCCTGGGGCTACAATCTAAGTATCAGGAAGGACTGGGTTCTCTTCTGAGGTATGCCTGGGGAAGGAACCCCCCCTAAGTCAACACGGTTGTGGTTGTTAGTAGCACACAGTTTCTTGCAAGTTTCCAGTGTGAGGGCCTCAGTTTCTCGCTGGCGGTTGACCAAGGCCACTTTAGTTTCCTCCAACACATGGCCCTCTCCATAGGGAAGCCCATAAAATGGCAGCTAACATCTTCAAACTAAGGAGAGGGTTCCTAGCAGGACAGGTATTATAATCCTTTATAATATAATCACATATGACTAGCCACATACCGTCTGTCACTTTTGTTGTATTCTACTGGTTAGAAGCATGTCACACGTCCCTCCCGCACACAAAGGGTGGGGATTTCCTAAGACCATGAATCCCAAGAGGGGTCACAGAAGCATCTTAGACTCTGTCTGTCACAGGAGAGGACAATTATTCCTGGGGAGTTTCTGTCCCCTACACACAGGATGGTTAACATCCCACTCCCCTGCATACAAAATGCCAGAGGGCCCCCCCAAGTCATTTTGACAAACAAAATTGTCCCCAGGCATTTCAAAATACATGTCATATGGCTGAGAACCACTGTAGTCTCTGATTATCAAATTCACCACAAAATTGCCACATTTCTATTCACTTTATATTTTATGGACGTGACCAATAACTAACAAGAAAATGTGTCTTCATGTTTTCACCTCACGAACAACATAGACAGTATAACCAGTCCACACAGCCATGAGCTACATTAAATAAAATTTAATTAGAAGAGAGACCTTTAAATAAAAGTCAGCCTAATATATATATTGGTTATTTCATCATGAAAAGCATGTTTTTATGTAAGTGAAACATAAAAGATAGTATACTTAAAGAAATCTTCATTCCTGAAACATTCACAAACCTAGAACCACCATTCTTGTGGTGAAAAGCCTCTGTAAACTTTGACTTGATTCTTTTGAAACTAAAGTATTCACTTCCTCCCACAGTATGGCATCACAGCTGGTAGACTACAGGTTTAAATTCCCCAGAGGATAGACTTCATTGAATGTCTTTCCAAACTTTCCTCCGAATCACTGATACAAGAAAAGATAATTGTGTCATTTTCCATTCTCATTACACGTCCAAGATCGTTCTGACAATGGATTTATTTGATGTCTTTCAGAGCTCTCCTCAAAGATACAATCAAAAGAAGGAGAGTGCATCAAAGAATCTGGGGCATTTTTTGTTGTCCTTCATCCTTCATGATGAGACAAATTAAAAATAGAAAGAGACTCCAAATGAGATCTATTCTTGTTACCTTAGGATTCTTCTGGGACTGGTTTGCTAGTTATAAAAGCCACCTTTCTTTGTTGAAATCTAACTTCTGCACACGTTTAAGTTTTTTGAAAAAAAGTACACAGGACCTCAAGACCTTTATCTAAAAGACTGTTGCCCTGTAAATACACTTCATATAAGCTTTGCAAATTTAGAGGAAATTTAGGACCATCTTCATTTTAGAAACTCATAGAATCTCAAGCCTGATAATTCAACTTTAAACAAAGCCTTCTTCTAGGATAAGGTGAAATAAAGATTAAGACAACCCCGGTTTGAAAGTCTGATCTCCTAAGGACATCTCTCAAACTTTAATGTGCACACAAATCACTTAGAGATCTTGTTAAAATATAGATTCTGATTCAATAAGTCTGGGATGGGGCTTGAGATTCTGAGTTTCTAACAAGCTCCCAGGAGATGCTAGGGCTCTTGATCAGGACTTAGGATGAGGGAAATGAGGTACTTGCCTCCAGCACAAAAGTTAAGGATTTGGCCCAAACCTCTGCAATCAAAATAAAAAAAAATTTTAAGGCAATATTTTAAGCAATCAAAATGAATGCAAAAATAGCCATGATCAAAATATATCAAATATTTTAACAAAGACAGGCAGTAATTTTCTTTACAGCCCTACACTATTTCATAGCAGGAACACTTATTTCCAACCCATGCTACCTTGCAGGCCTCACCACCCAAGCTTAGGAGGGATAACAATTGGGTGGAAACAGATTGGGTATGCTGGGGTTTAATATATTGTCATTTTTCTTTAATAGTAGAGATTTTATTAACTTTTTCCACTTGGTTTGAAATGTGGTAGGATATTTGACAAGTGTATATAGGGGCACATTTTTCCTTTGACCTCAAGCTCTACCATGGCTTGGCAAGGCATTGCTGCTGGTCTTCAGATCACTCTTGGAGCAGCAAGGCTGCCATGGCTGCCTGAGAAAAGACCCTGACTCTTGGTCTACGTCTGAGACCTGGCTACTCAACATGTGGACACCAGCAGCAGCAGGGACGTCATCACTGGGGAGCTTTGTAGAAATCTGGACTCTTAGGACCCTCCCACTCCAGAACCTCAGAATCAGGATCTGCGCTTTAACATGATCCACAGATGATTTTATGTATAATAAAATCTGAGAAACCTGGTTTTGTAAATTTCCAATCTCTCTCATCAAGATGTGAACTCTTATTTCTCTGTCCCTTGTGTGTGTCTTCTCAGTAGTTCTGAGCCTGTGTATTTGGGTGGTTTCTGCATGTCTTAGGTAAAGAAGAAAGCAAATTTCCTGCAGTATCCTTTTTATCTTCCTTATTGTGTTTCTGAGCCAACAATGATAAACAGCCTCTAGGAAGAATCCTATTCTCACGTGGAAGGAAGAGAAGGGCTTTATGGCCAAAGGAATGTTTCACGTCTACCCAGTACCAACTGTTCTCTTGTAGAGAGACAGGTAATTTTTCAAGAAGAATGTCAGGATTGACTGCATTAACCTTGAAACATCGGTCCCTTTGGGTTGTAAAATTCCTGCAATCTCATCTGTAAGGCTTTTTGAAAGAGAAGAGCAGGAGGGAAAGGGGTGGGGATGGAGGAAATAATCCTGCCTCAGAAGCAAAAAGGAAGGTCTCTGAAACTAAAATTTGGGCAGTCCCATGGCCAAAAATGGCATCTATCTCTACCATTCTCCTGAATGAAATGTATAGTATGTTCCTTAGGTAGAAATGTGATCACCTACAGCTCCCTCCAGGGAAACGTCTTACTAGAAAAGTTTAAAATAAAAAGACATTGACTCCTTTTCACCAGTGGGGAACTAATGTTCTGAAGAATTGAGCAACCTAAAAAATCATGGATTACAGAATTTTGGTGTTGAAGAATGCTTATATAGCAATCTGCCCATGATTATTTACAATCCAGGAATCTCCTGAAATAAAATCTTGGTGTGACGTTATAGAGGATCAATATTTCTTAGAGTTCATTGAGAAAAGTGCTATTCGAACAGTGAGATGGAATATTATATTGACTCCTCAATCCATATTGAGAGGACTAGCCACAATGACACCAGGTGAATATGTGAAGAAAAATGAGCAAAGAAGTGAAACTAGATACATAAGGAAGCTGTGGTGGAGGGGCGAGGGTGTAAAATCAATGAGGTTTTGGATAGAATCTATTTCTCCTGATAAAGAAGTACCGGACATTGATGAAAAAATAATTTTATAATGTGCCCCCAAAGCCACAATTCAATTGGTGCACAATTTTTAGAGACTCCCTCTAGCTGCTGTACTTGACATACATTGGTTCATAAAACTTAATATCAGAAAGAAAGTGTTAGCTTAAAAAAATCATCTTCCACTTAAATAGCTGTCTGTCAAGGAAGGGTTAAGTTTCAGAAATCACAGCTGAAAAACACCACTTTTTCTTTCGACAGCTGAGGTCACTAGCACTGCCGTTCGGTAACTCCATATTTTCGACCTGTAAAATCATTTTTCCCCTCCAGTGTTCTTTTCATTGCAGCATATATGCCACTCAGTTTGCTTTGTCTGATATTTGCTTTGACTTTTATCCACTTCATTTCTGCCCTCTCCTTCCTACTTTTTTCAGGATTTTTTTGGTTCTTGCTGAAGGAGTTGGATTGACAGCCCAAGAGACCATAATCCTCTGTTTATCCAGAGAAAAGGTAAAGAGAAAAGCCATGAGATTGTTAGCTCCTCTGACAACCAGGGTGGCCTCAGTTTTACCGCTGAGCCCCCAGCTAACAGGAAGCTCATCCACTGGGCCCTCTGTGGTTCTCCCCCAAGGTACTGGTGACCTGTGGGGCAAGGCACGATAATACTAACTTCTAGGGAACTACCTAATATCTTGGTATTTAATGTGGGTGGTAAATGAAATCTGCAAGAAGCTAATGGAACACATGGGTCTCTTAGCTGTGCCATTCCTTACGCCCAAACTGCAGTGGATTTGGCATAGCTTGTGGCAAGCTTGCAAAACTCGGTGAATGCACGTGTGCGCAGGCAATGCATGTGGGCATGTACGTACCTGTAGGGATTTCTCAAACTTTCCATCTATTCTATCACCTGGAGATCTTGTTAAATTTCAGACTCTAACTTAAATGTTCTGTTATGTGGCCTGAAATTCTGCATTTCTAATAAGTTCCCAGGGTGCTGCTGGTCCAGGGACCACATTTTGAGTGACAGGGTTATATGTATTCGGGAAAGGCCAAGAGGTACTTGTCACCAATCAAGGGCCTCCTTCAGTTATTTCTAGAGTTGATTTCCTAATAAAAGTAAGGAAGTTGCCTTGATACGCAACCCACTAAGTCCCCCCGGAGTGAACATCAGCACCTTCTGCGTCAGTTCATTTCATTGTGGTAACGAACACGGATGGGATAAGGAATCCATGATTCAGGAAGAGTCTATGTTTGCCTACTAAATACTCTATCATGTATAAAGCACTGGACTAGGAATACTAGACCCATAAACTTGTAGAGGTTGCTCACACACTGCCTTCATCCTTAAACGTGGGCTATATGTTAATTGGCAAAAGCCCTCTCTGCTGCCTGGGAGCTTCCCCTAGGAGTGTCCGGCTGACAGGAATCATTTATTACCCCACCTTCAACCGGAAACTAGACCAAATTTCATTTTCCAAAAAACTGTGTCTTTCTGTCTGCTTTTATCATAGTGGTTGATCACAATATTCTACCACTTTAAACAACAATGAGCAATATGTATATATTTTTAAAAATAGCTAGAAATGACTCTTATCCAATAACTAAAGGTTAATTGTTAACCTTGGGAGAATTCAATACCTAGTCTACAAGTCCAAACTCAAGGCAAAACCCTAGGGCATTTGCTTATATAAAGATGTGACAAGGTCTATATCAGCATTCTCTAGGCAAAATTTTAAACGTGTTTCCTCATAATTGTGGGCCAGAACAGAAAGTCTGACCCATAATAGAACTATTCAGTGAACCTCCAAGGAATTCCTTTTCCAAAGTTGTATAAAAATCTATCAGTAGACCTGCCGATGAATCGGGTTCGCGCCCCGGTCTGGGAGGATCCCACGTGCCGCGGAGCGGCTGGGCCCGTGAGCCGTGGCCGCTGAGCCTGCGCGTCCGGGGCCTGTGCTCCGCAACGGGAGAGGCCACGACAGAGGGAGGCCCGCATACCACAAAAAAAAAAAAAAAAAAAAAAAAAAATCTATCAGTAGAAAATGCACATTGAGGAGAGAATGTTTCATAAGGAAAATTTTTTTTAGGGTTGGAAGTTGAGAGATTCTGAATAGAAAATTATCAAAGTGTATCACAGTTGGTGGACCCTTTTTTAAAAATAATAAGACACATTCTCTCTCTTCATGTCTATAAGCATCAGAAACCCTTACACATATTTATGCAGTGAGAAAACAAAATCAAAAAGTAAGCAAAATTTCATGCCTTTTTCCCTTTATTTTTAAGTTTTTTTTGTTATTCTTATGTTTTTTCATTTCAGAGCCTGATCAACAAGACACCAGTCATTTGCTTAAATCCACACAGTGTTATATCTCACATCCTTGTATTACCTCCTCTGGGTCTGTCCCTCCCCATTTTTTTATGCTCTCTGAATGTGACATTATCATACATTTATGGCAAAAGAGCTGACATGACCTTTTCTCTGCTCTAGAAAAACAAACATTGCATTATTTTGTTTGAGGGTTTGAGGGTTTCTTCTCAAATAAGCAGACCAGATTTTTGCTCTTTAAATTCCTTCTAATTTTGTGTTTTAAGACTTTTTTCGGAAAATTAAGACAAATACCTTTTGACTTGTGCAATAAACCCTGTTAAGAATAAAGCAGTGGGTACTTCCCTGGTGGTCAGGAGGTTAAGAATCCGCCTTCCAATGCAGGGGACGCGGGATCGATCCCCGGTCGGGAAGCTAAGATCCCACATACCACGGGGCAACTAAGCTCATGCGCCACAACTAGTGAGTCCGCATGCCGCAATTACAGAGCCCACATGCTCTGGAATCCATGCGCCACAATTAGAGAGAAGCCTGCGTGCCACAACTAGAGAGAAGCCCATGCACTGCAATGAAAGATCCCTCATGCCACAACTAAGACCCGATGCAGCCAAAAATAAAATAAATAAATAAATAAATATTAAAAAAAGAATAAAGCAATGATCACTTTTCATATTCAATAAGCATAATATTTATTTTCAGAAACTCCAGGTTTGAGATCACTGGGTTACTGAGGTTGTAATACTCTGCAATAAGATCATATTATATCAAAAAGGAGTTATACTCTAAATATAAATTGTGCTATCTTAGAAATTGTTATTCACTTAGGCCTAAGATCTCTACGTCCTTACTTTATCTGCCTACTGCTCTAAAAAAGATGATGTATCTCAAAAAGTTACTAAGAGTGATGCCTAGAACTATTTTCCCAAATCGTGTTCCTCGTAACAAAATTAGCAATAGGTATTATTCTAAAAACTGAAAATTGTAATCAAGTAAGTTTAGAAAGCATGAAGCCAAACATAGCTAAACAGATTTTTTATTGCAAGATTTCTCTGAGCTTTTAGAGTTCCGCAGCAGAGACTTGCTAATTGCTGTCCACTTCTCTTTTCTATGCCTAGACAGATAGGATTACCACATTTCTCAGCTGCTTTATTATTAAGGTTGGGGCTATGTCACTGGTTCCATCCAATAGAACATGGTCAGAGTGATATGTGCCATTTCCAGGTCTGATCATCAAATGTCCCACCTCATTTTCCTTACCTGCTGAAGGGAAGCTTCTCCTTGGGAAGCTGAAGGCAAAGGGTCCATTAGGGACCCCCAAGGAAGCTGTGGATGTTGGCACCAAAAAAGGGAAGGAACCACATCTTAAATCACTACATGGAAGGCCACTTAGCAAACATATAATCCTATTATGAACTAAGAGAAACATCGCTTGTATGAAGCCACTGAGATGTTAAGGATGGTTGCCTTTCTTCTGCCAAGAAATTAACATTTCATAAATTACTTTCATCTTTTACTTTCCTGTTCAAACATTTTTGCGGGCTTTAAGTTAACCTTCTGAAAGATTTGAACGTCTTTATTCAGCTTTAAAGGCCCTCGTCCATCTGGGTGTAACCTCGTCCATCTGGTGTAACCTGAAGGTGAGCTTTAAAGTAGAATAAAACAGTTATTCATATGTTGTACATGTGTCTATTTTTCAAAATTTTTTTCCCGTTTAGGTTATTACAGAATACTGAGCAGAGTTCCCTGTGCTATATAGTAGGTCCCTGTTGGTTATCTATTTTATATATAGCAGTATAGAACAGGGAACTCTGCTCAATACTCTGTAATTACCTAAATGTGAAAAGAATTTGGAAAAGAATAGATACATATGTATGTTTAACTGAATCACTTTACTGTACACCTGAAACTAACACGACATTGTTAATCAACTAGACTCCAATATAAAGCAACATATTTTTTAAATAGTAGAATAAAACTGTCCAATGTGGCAGAAAAGTCAAGTGAAATCATGGCTTTAAAAAGTGTGCACTGTAGGTTACTTGGAGACTTTTGATGACTTTAGACGTGAAGCGATCTGCAGTGGATAGTGAGGGGTGTAAGTGGATGATGTTATAAGTGTAATGAATGTTACGTGAAAGTAAATACAGGGTGTAAAGTGGTTTGCCTTCTTTTTTTGTTGTTTGTTTTGTTTTGTATTTAGGGGAAAAGGAAAGGCATAAGGATATAGCTACAGGTAGACAGAGGGATGTTTGTTAAAAAAGAAAGAGGAAATTAAATATGTTTCCACCATGAAGAGAAAGATTCTTTAGAGAAAAGGGGATGAACAACTGCAGAGCAGGAATGATTGATTGTAAAAGTTCTCCAGGAGACCATGCGACTCCAATTACCAAGGGATTAGCCTTGAATAGGAAAGGCTTCCATCATTTTCAAGATCTCAGAGAAGAAAAGAGGGCTGAGCAGAGAGATATATGTTTTTAGTGGCTGCGGGTCCGATCAACAGAGTGCCCTCGATGGTTTCAGGATTTTCTCTGTAGGTTAGAGGCACTGTAATCTGCAAATAGTAAAGAGGAGATGTAAGTGTTTTTAGGATAGTCCAGGGCAGTTACATTGAACCAATATAATTGAGAAGTAATTCATTGATCAGTAATTGTAATAAATTAAAGCAACAGTGTCTTAGGGTTTTGGGGGTTTTATTGAGCATTCACATTATTTTGAAAAATCATTTCTCTTCTTCCTTTGTAATAAAAATAGAACATTAGTAAAACTGCAATGCTTTGCTAGTTGTTTTAAGAAGTGAATTATACATTAAAAGGATCATACACCATGATCAAGTGGGATTTATCCCAGGGATGCAAGGATTCTTCAATATAC
>NC_041221.1:27296488-27318201 GCF_002837175.3 Physeter macrocephalus
ATAATTCAAAAAGACACATGCACCCCAATGTTCATTGCAGCACTATTTACAATAGCCAGGTCATGGAAGCAGCCTAAATGCCCATCAACAGACAAATGGATAAAGAAGATGTGGTACATATATACAATGGAATATTACTCAGCCATAAAAAGGAAGGAAATTGAGTCGTTTGTTGAGACGTGTCTCTAGACGTGTCTCTAGACAGTCTCTAGACTGTCATACAGAGTGAAGTAAGTCAGGAAGAGAAAAATAAATATCGTATATGAACACATGTATGTGGAACCTAGAAAAATGGTACAGATGAACCAGCTTGCAGTTCAGAAGTTGAGACACAGATGTAGAGAACAAATGTATGGACACCAAGGGGGAAAAGCGGCGGGGAGGGTGGGGATGGTGGTGTGCTGAATTGGGCGATTGGGATTGCCATGTATACACTGATTTGTATTAAATTGATGACTAGGGCTTCCCTGGTGGTGCAGTAGTTGCGCGTCCGCCTGCCGATGCAGGGGAACCGGGTTCGCGCCCCGGTCCGGGAGGATCCCACATGCCGCGGAGCGGCTGGGCCCGTGAGCCATGGCCGCTGGGCCTGCGCGTCCGGAGCCTGTGCTCCGCAACGGGAGAGGCTGCAGCAGAGGGAGGCCCGCATACCCCCAAAAAAAATAAATAAATAAAAATAAAAAATAAAAAGAAAATAAAATTGATGACTAATAAGAACGTGCTGTATAAAAAAATAAATAAAACTAAATTTAAAAATTTTTTAAAAAGAAGTGAATTATAGCTCTTCCATCTCCCAGGTATTTTCAGCCAATTTCTGCAATTTATTTTGTAAGAGAACCCCAAAAAAAGCCATATTTTCAACTACACAATCAGGAAAGAAAAATCACTGACTAATAACATTTCTCTATTTCAGTAAGCGCTAGGCTGCATCATTACTTATTTGTAATAAATGTCATAGTATTCCCCTTTTTTACCCCCTCCTCATTTTCCTCCTTGCTGTTACAAACCAAGTGTGGATGTGCTTTTCTATCCTAGAGGAGAGGAGTCTAGGCCTATTCTCAGGAACTGGAGAGACACAGCCTGTTCTGCAAGCATCTGAGAAGCAGAACCAAGATATGGGAGCTGAGAGACAGCGAAGGAGGGAGGGGGCGTGTTACCATCACAACAACCAGTCTTATCAGTAAGTCCCAGGAGAGGACTGAACGGAATAAAAATGTGCCCCAAGACATGTAAGACAGCAGAAGCTTGGTTAGAAAGCCCTTTGACTACAAAGGAAAAGGAAGTGCTGGTGTGATGCAACAGCACAGAGGTGACTTCTGCTATTGCCCTATGGCCTGGCGGTGCTTGAAAACAATTCTATATGCATCTCCAAACTATCCTGTCCGCAGGATTAAGTTCATCAGGCAAGTACTAAGATGTGCCAGACACGGTGCCATGCTTGGTACAATTGCTCTGTTTGTAACCATAGGTTATAATTGAACACCCACCCTGAAGTGAAGTAACATGGAGAGGACCTAGAGCAGGCTAGAAACAGGAAATTCTTGTGTGTTATTCCATAAGGTAATAGAGCACCTATCTGTATTATTATGCTTTCCACTTCACACACCAAAAAAGGAGTCCCTGGATGATTCTGGAAAAGAGCCAAGTGATCCTTGCCCTAAGCCCACCACAATTTGGTTCAAGGCTGCTTCAAGTAACTTGGCCTCTTTAGAGCTCAGACTTTCTAAAGGGGAAATTAAACTAGATCTATGATTTGCTGAGGTCCAGACACATTCAAGAATCTAATGAAAGTGAGGGATCCCACCCCTGAAGTATGAACTAGTGTATAGACCCATAGATTTCAGATCCTTCATGAGCCACTGCAGTCCAGCTATGGACCTTATTGTTGGTGGAATTGTGTCTCCTAAAAAGACACGTTTAAGTCCGAACACCAGGTACTTGTGAATGTAGACTTGTTTGGAAATTGGGTCTTTGCAGATGTAATCACATTAAGATAATGTCATACTAGAATGGGAGAGAAGAAGTGGTTTGTCCTAAATCCAATCTGTTGGAGTCCTTATAAGAAGAGAAGAGGTACAGATATACCATGTGATGTTGGAGGCGGAGATTGAAGTGAGACATCTACAAGCTAAGGAATGCCAAGTATTGCTAGAAACCACCAGAAGCTGGAAGACGCAAGGAAGGATCCTCCCCTAGAGACTTCAGAGAGAACATGACCCTGCTGACACCTTATTTCAGACTTCCAGCCTCCAGAAATGTGAGAGAATAAATTTCTGTTGCTTTAAGCTTCCCGGTTTGTGCTATTTGTTACAAAGCCCTTGGAACTAATACAGACCCCGCGATGTGAATCCCCAGACAAGGTGACTTAGTTCTCTGTCTCTCACACTCACACACATTCCATCAACAAATCTTCGTGGCTTTACCTGCAGATTATATCCAGAGTCTGACCATTTCACTACCTCCCACTCTAGTTTGCTAGTCCAAGCCTCTGTCAATCACCTCTTGCTTAGATATCAAAATATTTCTTTACCTTAGTCAGTGCTAAGCTGCACCATTTCTTATTGCTAATGTCATGTTCCCCTTTTTTGCCCACCTCTTCATTTTCTTGGTTCCCTGTTACAAATCAATGTAGACATGTTTTCCTGCCCTTGGCACTCGCATCTCTTTCTTTTCAACTAGAGAGTGGCAAACTAGGGCACATGGACCCTGCCCCAACTAGAGATTCTAGTTAGGGAGATTTTCCAGGGGAACTCCATGATCCACTTGGCTTTTACCTGCCGTCCCAGCCAGTGTCAAGGCTCTAAAGAGGTTACACAAAAGCTGCTTCCTGGAACTCCATGTGTTTACAAATAAACTTTGTTTTTGTTTTTTAATTAATTTATGGCTACTTTGGGTCTTCGTTGCTGCGCATGGGCTTTCTCTAGTTGCGGTGAACGGAGGCTTCTCTTGTTGTGGAGCATGGTCTCTAGGTGTGTGGGTTTCAGTAGTTGTGGCACGCGGGCTCAGTAGCTGTGGCGCATGGGCTTAGTTGCTCCGCGGCATGTGGGATCTTCCCGGACCAGGGCTCGAACCCGTGTCCCCTGCATTGACAGGAGGATTCTTAACCACTGCGCCACCCGGGAAGTCCCTAAACTTTGTTTTGAAATAAAGTGTTATTGGAACACAGCCATGTCGATTCATTGATGTATTGTCCATGGCTGCTTTCATGCTACGACAGCAAAGCTGAGTAGCTGCAACAGAGACTAGATGGCTCACAAAGCCTAAACTATTTCCTATCTGGCCCTTTATAGAAAACATGTGCTCCCTGTCCCAGGCTATCTAGGACTCTGAAATGCTCTGTCCAAGAGGCTCGGAGTCCCCTTCCAGGGGCTGCACGAGCTTCTGCAACTTCAGGTTCATCCTCTCAAGGACAGACTGCACCTCAGGTGAGTACACTCCCGTGCTTGGCAGGAGTGGTCAAGGATTGGTGATTTGCTGGGGTGTGGATTATTGGGGGGCATGCAAACTTCTGTATCCACACACGCAGGCGTACGTTACCCACATTGGAGGATGGAGTGAGGGCTGGGAAGAGAATGGCTTCCCTACACTGCCATGTTCCATGAAGAAAATTAAGGAGCCCAAGGATTCTAAATTGGAACTTTATCTTCTTGATTGTGATGAAGATTGTTGATTGTTTGATTGTTTATTTATATTAAATAAACTGTTTATTTATATTAAATAAACTGTTTATATTAAATAAGCTATTTATATTAAATAAACAGTTTATTTATATTAAATAAACTATTAATTAAATTTATATATAAATAAATTTGTATTAAATAAACTGTGTTCTCTCCCCCGACCTTGACAACTTTGTCAATACATCATGCTAAAATATATTAAATAAACTGTGTTCTCTCCCCCGACCTTGACAAAGTTGTCAAGGTCGGGGGAGAGAACACAGTTTATTTAATATATTTTAGCATGATGTATAACTTTAAATATATAGACACGTGGGACGTGGACCTCTTTTTGACTTGTGTGCTGGTCCTGCAAGTGTTAACGGTACTACATTAGGGAAAGATGCTGGTAGACTTGAAGTTCCACTTTCTGCAGGTTAGTTAAACTGGAAGTTTCATTCAGTAACACATATAGACACATATACTCGTGCACAGATATTTTATAGTAACCATGAACTGGCCAGCTCTGGGCTGAGGAAAGTGAAACCCCCCTATTTCATATAAGTTCAGGAATCATGCTACTTGCCTTACCAAAAAAAAGTGTTTGTGATTCATGATTACAGATAATGATATCTGGCAAAGTTGGAAGATGTTTGATCCCAAAATGAGGGTCTGTTTATCTACAGATGTTCTGTAATTCAACTGGTATGGATAAAGCCTAGGAAAAAGATGGTTTTAACTAATCTTCAAGTTAACTTCTTGCTTTGTTGAAACCAGTGGCCCTTCAGCAGCCCGTCAGAACTTGCCAGATGGTCTCCCAATTCTTGGTACAATAAAATCAATAAAATCAGCAATAAACTATGAATAAAGTCTGAAGATACTTCATTTAAAATTTATTCTTTTTTTCACTCTAGTTTCTCAACTAGCCACCAGGTAAAGTTAGATATAAATCATTGTGATTATTATGCATATATAAAACAAACACGTAGACTTTACCAGTGGCTACCCTTACAAGTCGCTCTGGTGAAATATTCCTGACATTTGCTATGACAAGAGTCACTCTTGCTTTTTCAGCCATAGGCTCTCACAACATTCATCCAACAGATTTTCAACAATGATGAGATCCAAGCTGTGCACAAAATTAGAATTGCTAATTATGTAGCGGTGAGGACATATCACTGAATGATGTAGACGTACTCCATGCTGGCATGAAGTGTACAGCTAAGTGGGTAACCCAGAAATCAAACAAACATTAGTATAAAAAATACCTACTTGAATTTTTCTTACATGCTAGGAAGGACACTGAAGGGGCTGCAAAGCAATTAGAAGAGGTGAACCAAACTCAGCTGGCAGGGAGGGAAGAGCTCACAGGAGGCTTCTTTGAGGAAATGACATTTAAACTGAGCCCAGTAGGATGCATAAAGGTTAGCAGAGCAAAGACGGAGCATTTGCCATGGCCCTGAAACAAGGGAGAGCTTTGATAAACTGTAGGAAGACCATTGTGGCTGCAGTGAGGTGGGCAAGGTAGAAATGGTGTTAGACTAGACTGAAGAGGCCTGCAGGTTTCAGATCAAAGACAGTCCTCTACACAGAGTTGGCACACTTCTCCTGTAAAGGGCCAGCTGGTTAGTATTTTAGGCTTTGTAGAACAAGTAGCAAAATCAAGGACATGATGCAGGTACTTGGTATCAAGAAAGAAAAGGAATTCTCACATTTTTATTGACAAAAATAAAAAGGCAATAATAATAATAGGGTACAATTTTTACTAATCAGAAGAATGGAATTCTTTTGGGGGAGGATATCATTTGGCATAGGGCTTTCAGAGTTAGTATTTCCGATGATTAAAATTGCTTAGCTTTTATGTGTTTCATCTCTGGGAACATCTTTTTACACATATGGGTACTACCAAACACTGATATAAATCCATGAGCATATGATTTCACTTGAGTGTGTCTGTCACTTGGAAACAGGCTTTTTTTTTTTTTTTTTCCGGTACACAGGCCTCTCACTGCTGTGGCCTCTCCCGTCGCGGGGCACAGGCTCCGGACGCGCAGGCGCAGCGGCCATGGCTCACGGGCCCAGCCG
Organism: Physeter macrocephalus; assembly: GCF_002837175.3. Lineage (NCBI taxonomy): Eukaryota > Metazoa > Chordata > Mammalia > Artiodactyla > Physeteridae > Physeter > Physeter macrocephalus. Next base: position 27,302,230 of record NC_041221.1, read on the forward strand.
CTCCGCGGCACGTGGGATCCTCCCGGACCGGGGCACGAACCCGCGTCCCCTGCATCGGCAGGCGGACTCTCAACCACTGCGCCACCAGGGAAGCCCCCCAGATTATCTTTTACTCAAAATTCTGTTTCAAGAACCTCAGAGGAACTTTCCACCAAATTATTCTAAATGCTTAGATTGCAATAAAGACAGCAAGCAAGTGTTCATTATAACAGTTTCACAGAACTCAATCCTACAGACCATAATGAAGAAGAGAATTTAATGAGTTTTTTTCAGTCTGCTGAGGGATCACCCCACATACTGACATGACTGGGTGGAGAGATTTACTGTGATTCTGCTTCTCACTGTGCCAAATCCTGCTCCCTTCAAAGACAAGAAAAACCAACAACTAAAGCAGCATTGGCGGGTGGACTTAAGAGCTGAAAGCTAAAGAGAGTGATCCTTAATAAATACATACCTGTTTTCATTTTCTAGTGCTGCTTAACAAATTACCATAAACTCAGAGCTGTAAAACAATACACAGTTCTGTAGAAAAACCTAGCATGGTGTGACTGGGTTCTCTGCTTGAAGCTGAAACTGATGGGGTGAGTTCTCATCTGGAGGTTCTGGGGGGAAAATCTGCTTCCAAGCCCACTCTTGTTGGCAGAAATGAAGGACTGCAGGTTGAGGGACCGAGGTCCCCACTTCCTTGCTGGCGGTTAGCTGGGGCCACTCCCCTCAGTTCATCGAGGTGGCCACCTTCCTCAACAGGTGACACCCAGTCCAGACCATCCAGATAATCATTGATTGTGCCATAAAACAACCTAAGCAAAGGAGAAAAATTCATCAGCTTCATAATCCTGGAGATTTTGAAGGGTATGTACACAGTGGCAGGGAGGATTTGGAGGGCCATCTTAGAATACTGCCCATCACAACATCCAGTGAGATTCCAAGAGAAAAACCGAAGTTCAGTACACATATATGTATGCAGACACCAGGGTACACTTCTTTTTCCCTTTTGACTTTTTAGATTTCGTTGCTGAATCTCAAAAAGTAATCTTCGTACTAGAAATGGTTTTGCAGTACAAGATTTGTAGCTGAGTACTCTGATGATTCCATAAATAAAAACGATAAAATATCAGAGGGCAGAAGAGCTTTGTGGACATGAGAGCTCAAATAATAATTTCATTTCTAAAGCAAACTTCACTCTTCTGTCAACCCAAAATTTCCTTCTCACCTAAACATTTTCCATTCAAGGATCATAGTAGTTCAGAACATTTAGCTACAAGTATACCAGGGTGAATATTTGCAAGTGTAATAGTCAAAATATTCAAATATTCATAAACTCATCAAATCCTCATTTTTTTTTCAGGAGAATAAATATTTCTGGAGTCATAAAAAGTATTCTATTATGGGGAATGTAGTGTATTATATAAAGAGAATCTATTACTTCGCACCAAATACAAACTTTTAATAGAGAGAAAATTAAAGGTAAGTGATTTTTAAATTACTGGTATCTAACAATTTAGACAGACAATACACTTATACATGTACCTTCATTTTCAAGTCTGAATTCAAGGATCAGCCAGTGTACAAAGGATCTTCTTATTCACGTACCACTGAAATTCTTATATCTCCTTTCTAAACTATGTGTCAGAAGAAATCAAAGTTATTTAATTTTACATTTTAACTGGCTCATATTTGATATTCAATGTCAAAAATATTGTATTAATTTATTATTTCAGGACTTAGACTGTACCCGACACACTTCAGGTGTCCAAAGGTAGTTTCGTAGCTGAACAGAATTGAAGAGATTTTTTTAAATGGTAATCTACTATAAGACCACTAAGAAAATTTTGAAACATTATAATAGGAAATATATCCATATACATTTTTTAATCAATGGAATCAGTCAAAATGCTTCTTCATATAAAATACTGTACAGAATTTTTGCTATGATTATTCAGATTCTCTGGGGAAAAGATCAAGAAATCAGGAAACATAAACATTCAAATCAGAAAGAATTTATTTATAGAAAAAAAGATCAATTAAAAGCAAAGAAACAGTGTATAAATCAATTCAAGACTATATGGGTTGGCTGCAAGGTTGTTTTGCTTTCAGTGTGAAGTTTAAAAACAAGACATTGTCTCAGCTGCCATGGAAAGTCAGCTTTTCTGTGCTGACATTTGTTTGCAATCTATTTGTTTTTCTGATTGACATACTCTGCTAATATAAGGGAAGTCTAAAAAATTAGCTTTTTAGAGTGAGAAAGAAAACTATTATTAGACTTCTTTAAATTGACTAGGATAAGTTATTCTGTTTTTCTCCTCCAGAAATAAAACCTATCCCAATCAACTGACTGCCAATTCCTCAGCTTCTAATCTGTTCCAGTTATCCACTGCTGCATAAAGTGTCATCCCAAAATTTAGTCGTTTAAGAAATTAACACTTTCATTAAGCTTATGCGTTCTGTGGTTCGGTAATCCAGACAGCATTTGATGACAGTGACTTATCTCTATTCCATTGTCTGGGAACTCAGCTGGGAAGACAAAAATGATAGGGGGTGACTCAACCAACTAAGGGATAGAATCATCTGGAAGCTTCTACACTCACTTATCTTGTTCCTGGGCTGGAACGATGTGAAGGCTGGTGTCAGCTGAACTGTCTCCACGTGGTCTCTCCATGTGACTTAGGTATCTTTCATAGTGTGGCAGCCTCCGAGTAGTTGGTTTCTTTTATGGCAGCACAGGGCTCAAAGAGATAGCACTCTAGCAAACAAGGCAAAAGTTATATAACCTATCCTCTGAAGTAACATAGCATCATTGCCTCTATACGTTATTGGTCAAAGTAGTCATAAGACCACTCCCCAAGGTCAAGAGGAGGAGGTAACTGAACCCATATCACAATGGGATGAGTGTCAAGGAAATTTTTGCCATGTTTTAAAACCAACTCACTGTTCACCATTATTATTTTCCTATTAATTTGCCATTGCCATGATTGTGAAAACGAGTGCAAAGTATGACAGAGGTCTATGTTTATCAGCAGTACAGCAAACACTTTACTGTTTGGAAGTTCCCAGAAGCCTGGCTAGGTCTTGAACCCACACAATCTGTTTGATTGCTTTGACTAAGTGATTCACGTGAACTGAAAATGATACAACAACTAACCTCAAAATAAGTTAGTATGTGATAATGGATGGGAGAGCTCTTAGCATATAATAGGGAGATTAAAAGCAAATACTACCTAAAAGAAAAAATAGTAGGCATTCAACGAATATTTGTTGAAATAAGATTCATATGTCAATATTTCGTCAGCTGTATTTGAACTTCTTTTCAGAATGACCCTAGATCAGATGACAACTAACTACATTGTGACCTTCATCCTGCCAGTCTGCATTTTCAGAACGTTTGCATGGCATGAAACCAATAGAAAGTGAACTAGGTTTATACTAAGATATAAAGCCTAGTCTGCTTCCATTTATTATGTGACCAGGGTCATGTCCTTTACCTCCTTGGGCCTCAGTTTTCTTATCTATAAACTGAAATCGTTGAACCTTGAAAACCTATGAAATTCCTTCTAATACTGAAAGTTTGTATGAAAGTATTTTTGTCTCTCTTCTATTGACTGGTATATAATTTTTATTGACTTGTTGTTCTATAACTTTATGTATGGAAAGCTGGTAAATCAAAGCCATATTTTTGAAACGGGTTCACCAATAGAAATGATAGTAGCTAAAAATGGTTCCCAAGCTACCCCACTCAACCCAGTTGTATAGTATTACATTTCAGCCATGTTATGTGTATAATGGTTTATTTTGGTTCTTCTTTTTGGGGTAAAGAGTGAAGGGGCGTTGGTGGACTAAATTGGAAACCTACCCACCATTAACAGTATGTGTCTTTGAGTGACTGTGCTCCAAGACAAAACTTAGGACACATAAAACATACAACCCGACTTCCCAATCCCTAGCCATAGTTACATCAAGATCAGGATGTGGTTGTATGCCCTTGGATTTTGGTAAAAATTTGAGTAAGGCAAAAGTACTGAAAATGACCCTCAATACAAACACTCAGATTTCACACAATTTAAGACACCCCCAAGCTCAAAGTCGTGTGGGAGGAATGGCTAACACGGGCACTGTACCACCACCTCCCACTTGCACCATCTTAAACTGCAAACTGGATAAATCCAAATGCCCACTTTAATGTCTTCAACAGAAAATTTTGGCATGTATTTCTGGTAGTCCTTAAAACTGCCCCTTACAGAGGCAAATTTTGCCAAAACCATGAGAAACCCTAGAAGAAATTATCTAACTATCCAGTAAAAATCACAGTCAGTTATTCTAGGCAAACATACCCTCTAATTGCGCCTACTTCAATAGCAAATCATAAACTACCACTTTAATTGAATTAAAAGCATTCTGTTATCACAATGTAGAATAACATGTCAATATCTGACCCTTACATCTAGTAGGAATTTCATCTAACAGTGTTAACGTTATAGTGAAATGAAAACCACAGATGCATACTTACTGTGTGGGTAATGCCATATTAGTGAACGGGTGAGACAGAGACAATTTTCTGTCTACCAACTTTTGAGCTTCCTCTCAAGCTTCCTCTCAACTCAGTGAGTTGCCATTGCAATGTGTCTACCCATTAGGAACTATAGTCCCCAACTGCTACCCTGTCCCCACCTTGCACCCAGGTAGCCATGTTCATGTTGCATATTCCAAGTCCCATCTAAAGAATACGAACCCAAGCGCTATGTGTCACTCTTGGGCAAAAGTATTTGAGAAGAATTTTCGTCTTCTCTGTCCTCTCTTTCCCTCGACGCCAGATGACTGCAGAGGACTCCGAGGCTGTAGGAGGTGACTGGACCACAGAGGAGATAAATCTGGGTCACGGAATCACTGCAAGTAGACAAACTGACCAGGAGCGCCTACACTGATTTGTTACACAATGAGAAATCAACTTTGTCCCTGAAATCACAGGGGTTATCTGTTACAGCAGCTGGCGTTACCTTAACTAACAGATTTTTTTAAATGAACACGATTGCCTTATCTCAATTTCCTTACCAGCGATGCAGAGACAACAAAATACACCTTGGAGTAATGTTGTGAGAATAAACGAGATAATATATATAAGCAGGCAGCCCAGTTCCTAGCATACCGTAGGTGCTCAGTAAAGAATAGTTTCAATGCCACCTGTGTCCTTAATTTTCCACCACTTTTTCCCATCTAGTTTAATAGAAATCCTTCAAAAATAATTACAATTAGTTTTGTGAAAAAAATAGTGTTTAATTGCTATGATCCCTTGCTTTTCTCACATTAGGGAGAAATGTTAGTTTAATATAGCGGACCACCACCTGCTCATCTTACACACACACATACATATATAAACAACATCAGTATAAAACCTGCCTTTTCCTATAATGGTGTTTTCAACTGCCAAAGGTTTGAACTGAAAATAAGAGTGAAAGTTTAGAAAAAGAAATAATAGAATGCTCACACCTACTAACTCTCATTATTAGTTTCCCTCTCGTTATTGTCACTCCAAGGTATTTCTGCCTAGGGCTTAACACTAAAAACACACTCACCCATGCAAAACAAACAAAAAACCCACGAAATAAAATTTCACAACACAACCACCAGCTAAAGATTGTTTCCTTCTTGGTCTTGATTGCTGTAACTACACCCATCTGTCTCAGTAGCTTCAATCAAGATAACTAGTTTTGTGAGAAAATTGTTAAAATATACATTCTTAAGCTATTTTGAGAGGCTGTATGCCCAAGCAGAGTACTTCTAAATTTTAAATTTATGTTAATCAAAAATTTATCTTGCAACGCATAACCATTATGGTATACAGAATTCGGTTTTTAAGTTGCTTTTAGTCAGTCCGTTTTGAACCCAGACAATAAAACCCATAGACCAGCAGTAAAACCAGGCATTGCCTTGTCAGTCCTTTGCTCAGTTTACACCAGGCCTGGAAGTCAATTGTCCCCTGCAAGGATGGCTCATCCCCATAGGCATGATGGGTTTGGCAATTGTGATTGATCAAGGCCCAAACATATCTGGTTAGTCAAGCTAAAAAGGGAAGATACTATGTAAATTACACACCAGAGCTGATCCTTATAAGGTATTTTAATTATGTACTATTTTCAATTTGATTATAGTATATATTAAGTAATTTAGAAAATAAAAAGAAGAAAAATAAAATTTCCCACTCCAATGTCACTACTGCTAGTCTGTTGGAATTTTTTCTCACTGTGTCCATGTTTGTAAATGTAGTGTATATGCAATTTTACACTGTGATATATACTTTAAAGTCACAATTAGGTGCTCTCCAAAGATCGCCTTAGCAGATGGTTTACAATTATTCTAAGAGTAAGAAATTTCCTTCCCAGAGTCACTTTGTGTGCCACCAGCAGAACTGGTATTACAGAACTCATGCTGTGTGGTTGAGGGTTTTGCTTTTTTTGAAAAACCCTGCGATAGAAATGATATATCTTCTGGCTTGGCATCACGCTGGGTGAGGTCAATTTCTCAGGCCTTTCTCCCCATGGAAAACTACCAGATACCATCCCCTATGGATTCACCTGAAAAATACATGTTTATATTCTCTCTCCAGACATCTTCAAAATAATTGTGTATGAAAGGAAACTTTCCAGAACCATTCTTCTTGTTATTCAGGTTCTATGCTGGTAAACAAAAGAAAATGATGTTCCTAACAGTAATAAATGCCCAGAGAAGGAGAAAAATCCTCTGTGTGCAAAAATTTCAAACAATGGTAGGTAGTATTTTAAAGCAAAAGAAACTGAACTCTAACGAGTAGAAACTTAGGAACATTCTGCGTCACATAGAAATCCATTTAAAACTAGGGATATTGATTGAAAACCACTAAAAATCTGGAAAAGAAAACAGTATTTTTTTTTCTCCAGCACATTTATTTCTTTAAAGGAATGGATTTTGAAGAGAAAAAACACGGGGCAGAGAGGTATGGAATAGAAAATAAATACAAATGTAAGCTGTTTTGCTAATTGCTTTATAACCACAGTCACTTGGTTATGTGGGAAATCCGTGCCTAGTCTTCCTGAGGTGTGGGCTGCCTGGACAGCATAGAAGCCTCTTCATCTTCAGGGTCATGGCCTATTTTTTTTTGTTGTTTTGTTTTGCTAATTGCTTTATAACCACAACAAACTAGTACAGAGTATGCCCTGTACAAAGCAACACAATAAAGATCGAGGTGTTCCCTTTGGCAAGGCTGAAGATTTCAGTCTGTGGTATTTGGAATTTAGGCTACAGTCCTTGTTTTTGGATGGATCACTGGGTGTGTGGCACAGTCCATGCTTTTAACCAGATTTGAACAGGAGAATGGCCACTTGGCCCAGGTAGAAGTAGATGAAGTGTTTGGCTTCATGTCACATAACTACCGAAGTTCCTCCCCACGATGCAGTGCCAGGTGGGGTTGTACTTCTTGTCAAACTCCTTCTTGATATGGGCCGCAATGTCCTTCTCTATATTATACTTCTCCAATGCCTGAGTCGCACACTCCACCGAGTCCTGTTGCATCTCTTCCGACATATCGGCATTTTTGATCACGGCCTTTCGGTCACACATGGTTACCAAAGAGCAGGGGCTGGCCGACTGCAACGGTCTCCTGGGGGAGGGGCTGGCGAGGCTCAGACCCGTCGAGACGAACGGTCCCTACTAAAGCCGTGGCGCATCTATCAGAAAACAGTATTAAAACCAAATATTACATGATTGCATTGTACAAGATTACTGAAATAATTATGGATAACCACTTAGGTACAAAAGATTTTAAAAAATTAAAGAACCCACATGTATTAGCTTCCTGGGGCTGCCATAACAAAGTGTCATAGTTGGTTTTAACAACAGAAATGTAGTCTCATAGTTCTGGAGGTTAGAAATCTGAAATCAATATGTTGGTAGAATTGGTTCCTTCTGATGGCTATGGGGGAAAAATTTCTTCCAAACCTTTCCTCCGAAATGCTATTATCCTAAGGTGTTCCTTGGCTTGTAGATGGTATTATCCCTGTCATCACCTCACCTTCTCTCTATGCGTGTCTGTCTCTGTGTCCAAATTCCCCCTTTTTATAAGGACACAGTCATATTGAATCAAGGCCCACTTTAATGACTTCATCTTAACTTGATTATCGACAAAAAGACCCTGTTTCCAAATAAGCTCACATTCATAGGTACTGGAATTTAACCATTCTCACTTTGATAATCAGTAAAATATCAGTAAAGAAAAAAAGGGGAATCAATACCCATGGCATCGCAATACCTGTTTTAAAGCATTATATCATAGAGCTAGTACATTGTCTGCATCAGTTTATGTAATAACTCAAACCACAAGCCCTAAAAGGAGCTTACAGAGCAATAACCTAAGACACTTTATGCTACTTTTTATCTGTTAGTTACATCACCTAGAGGACAAGTTTGTTGACAAGTTATTAATTCAGAAAAGCACATGTATAACCTATCATAAAAGTTTTCTTCTTTGATATAGCAAGCTGAATTAAAAAAAAATTTTTGTGGACAAACTGTCAGCAGTTCTGAAATACAGTTTTTGAAAATTCAAGGTCTATCTACTGTCTTTATCACAGCAATTATTTTACTAATACAAAGAAATGAATTGTCAACTGGTTTTACTTCTACTTATGGATCTGGATGAACAGCATTATTCTAAAAAGGGATTTTGCCTTTGGTTTAGGAAACACAACATTGAAATGGGGCAGTCAGTTTCATTGGTGTTCAACAGTACTTAAACAACATCTATTATTACTCTCTTAGTTTATAGGCCAGCTGAATCCTCCATTAGAGCTTGACTCAGAACTGGAACACCAGGGTCTGGCAGAGTCCTGAGATCTCTGCTCTATGGGATCCTGAGAATACACTTCAGTGGGGAGCAATGAATTACAGTTTGCTTTTGTTGCATGCTGTCCCTAAAATCTAGAACTTAGTACAGCTCTCCTAGTTTGTGTCAGTAAAGACTGTCAAACCCTAGAGAAAGTGGTACTTGATGATCTGCTATTATAAAGGTTAGTTTATAAAAGGACCTGTCTGAATAAACTTGTATCCTTCAGAGCTGCAATTATCTCAACTTTTTCATAAGCTGAAAATTGTCAGAGAAAAATCATGAATCATTTCTTCTGGAGGTGTTTAGAAATTCTATTATTTGTGTGTGTGTGTGTTTGTGTGTGTGTTTTGTTATCGCTGTTATTACAGAGGCACAGGCACACACCCATGTACACAGATACAACAAAGAAGAATTGAAAAGGATGGGATGGAAGGGAAGGGCAAGAATGGCAGGCAAAATTCTGAGAAGGCGGCAAGACTTCCAGGACTGGCAGATTCGCCGATATAATCTCCTCTCCCTGAGTGAAGGCAGAATCCATGAATATGTTGGGATATCACCTCCATGATTAAGTTACCATACAGGACAAAGGTGAAAAAAAATTAGCAGATATAATAAAGGTCCCTAATCAGTTGACTTTGAGTTCATCAAAAGGGAGATAGTCCTAGGTGGCCAGACCCAGTAAGGTGAACCCTTAAAAGGGACTGGGCCTTTCCTGGAGTCAGATAGTGGAAGCATAAGAGAGATTCTTCTAGCAGCCTTAAATGAGCAACTGACATGTTGGAGAGAGGGCCTGTGAGAGCTTCATGTAGGAGGGAATGGTGGCCAGCCTCCAGGAGCTGAGAATGAATCTCAACTCACAGCCAGCAAGAAGAGGGAAGCCACAGTCCTACAACTGCAAGGACATGAATTCTATTGACAACATAGGAGCTTGGATAAAGACCCTGAGCCTCAGATCAGACTGAACCCCCGCCGACACCTTGATTTCAGCCTGGGAGACCCTAAGCTGAAAACCCAGTTAATCTTCATCTGGCCTCCCAACCCCTGGAAACTGTGAGATGGTAAGTATATGTTGTTGGAAGCCCCTCAGATTATGGTTCTGTTAATGCAATTCTGGACAATCAATACAGTATGTAATAGAAGGAAAGGAGAGAGAAAATTTAATCAACAGATGAGATTTACCTTCTTCTTCTACTCTGCTTTAAAATTATTCACTATATGGCAGGCGTTATACAGCCTGGTCTGGAGGAACGCACCTGAGGATCTGGAAATGGCTTAGTGTCTCACGCCTTTTGTGCCCATGGAATTTTTCACAATGACTAATGTTGCTGTGGCAACATCACAGGCTTCCAAATGATTTCTTCTAATTCACTGAAATAGTGAAATAAGGCATGCAGTGAGCAATGCTTAGGCTCAGTGAGAGCTCCAGTCACTGGCTGTGATAAATCTGTTTCCGTTACCCCACCTGCTACCTGAAAACATCCCAATAAAACGTTCAAAAGACTGAATAGTTTTTACATGTACAAAAGTACCCACTTCCCACAGGAGAAATTCCACTCTCCATATTACAGGAGGTAGCTAACTATAATCACAGAAATTATTCTTCATTAAAGCTCTCTTAAAACTAAACTCCAGTGAAACTCTTTCAATTCTGTTAACTATCAATACAGAAACAAGTAAAAGTCGTTCAGGTCTTCTGCCTTTAGCTAATTGGTTCTGTTATAAAATGAACACTTTTATTTGAAGATTTATTTAAAGCAAAACTAATAAAGTTTGGCCATATTCGAAGGTTTAGAAAAGTTAAATGGAGCTCCCAAACAAATGAGGTGTCATTCTGGAAGGTGTTTGAGCACAGTTTAATAATCGTCCAACCCTTAAAATGTCTCAAACCATCAGACTGGCAAGGAATAAGAAATCCGGAAAATCTCTAAGAGGTTTCATGGAAGCAGGTACTACTATGTCACCTACCAAATAAAACAGTAAATATTGAGGCCTGTGATGTGGGTTGCTTACCCATCAGTCACTGCCCACTCTTTTTCTGTAAACCAAATCCTGATTTTGTCCAGGGTTTTGTGACTGTGCACTTCTGGGAGAGCTGTACTTCTCCCTATCCCAGAGGGTAAGTCGGCATTCAGTCTAAGCCAACCGTTCTCAGTCTTTATCTCTCATCAGTTTCACCTGGAGGGCTTGTTAACACAGTTTGCTGGGCCCACCCGCAGAGTTTCTGACCGGTAGGTCTGGGATGGGGCCCAAAAATGTGCATTGCCAGCAAGTCCCCAGGTGACACTAACACTACTGGCCGGGGGATGCCAACGTGAGAACCAAGCCAACCATTTCTCTCCCTAGTGAATGATTTGTTTCGATGGGGGCCAATGATACCATTCTGAGAAATAAGCTGAGAGGGGAAATCTGCTGAGGACTTTGGAAAGATTTTCAATGATTTTTTTTAAAAGTACACCTGAAACTAACATAACATTGTAAATCAACTACACTTCAAATTTTTTAAATAATAAATAAATAATACAAAACAATATGAAAAAAAAATAAAAACCTCAGATATACTAGCAGATTGCCTCCCTTTTCTGCTTCTGACCTTTTTAAACTTCATCCGATGCTAGAACATGGGTGATTATCTTACAGGTAGACAGCCTAAAAGAACAAGCCAATGTGAGAGGTTGGAAAGTTAGAAAGAACCTGGATCATGAAGCTGGTGAGTTGCTGAGCTAACCAACCCTGGAGCAATCTCCTTCTGAACTTGTTATTGCACATGGTTTATTAGCTTTAAGCCAATCTTGGTTCGATAGTCTGTTACTTGGGGTCAAAATCCCCTTCACAGAACCATCAAAAGTTGGAACACTCTATTTGTCATTAGAGAGCTCAGATTAAATAAATAAGAAAAAATATTATCATTAATAAAGAATTGTTTATTATACATTATTTGTGTTCTGGGTCTTATTGCCCTAGATATTGATATAATTAGTGTCCTCTTATGAAAACTGGACAGATTCCAGACATTATTTTTGATAGATCATGAGAGTTGGAGGGGAGAGGGTAAGAGAAAAAAAATTATTAAAATGTAAAACTAAATTTATAAATATATTTCAAAATATTAGTATTCCAGACTTAATTCTAAGCATTTACATTATTGCATTATTGTCAATAGTGAGTAGGTTAAAATGAGTTAACTGATTAAAATTAAGTGGTTGAATAGTTGGCTTGTAAAAGGGTTTCTGTTGTCATTTCAGTTTTCTTTTCTAGGTTAATTCTCTGTTTTATTCAGATATAGGTGAGTCAAAGGCTTCACGCAGCCTATTTTGCAGGAGAATATTTAGCATCTGAGTGTCTCCCTATCCTACCTGTTCCTGTAGATGGAACATCACCCTTTAGGTCAAAATGGGGCTCTTCTCTGGGCTTTCAAACGCAGGTTGGGGCTGGCATCCTAGTTAAGGATTCTTTAGGCTGTAAAATGGACAACGAAATATTTGGCTTTGTACACTTTGGCGAGGACGTCATACTGAGGACTCCAGCTCCTCCCCCTGGAGAAACCCATGTAGTGTCATGGGTGAGTTCTGCAGGATCCAAGGACATTTTGGTCAACCCCTGTGGTGGAGTCTTTCCCATCCAAGGAACTCCTTTGCGGAAGTAACAGCAAACACCACATCTTTCACTAAGGTGTAAATGGGCTTATCTTTGTCCTCCCTGCCATGGGCAGGGCGCTGTGACTGCTTGGTCAGGACCACAAACATCTCCCCAGCCAGGGTTAGAATCAGAACCTGCGCCAGCACCAGGGCCAGCGCCTGGATTGCGACCTGTGGGGCCGGCAGCGCTGCCAGTTCCTGGGATTGAGACCCGCCATGGTGAGTCCACAGAGCCTGGCGACATGTGGCCTGGGCAGTGGAGTCTAACGTTCCCACCTGAGGTCCTGGAACCCAGCCCCACACGCCTGTCACTTTGTCATTTTGTTTGAGCCTACTATGATAAAGCCTACATTGGCAATCCCAAGGCCTAAATATTTGCAAATGAAAGTCCACGGGCAGATCAGTTTATTACTTTAATTTGGTCAGAAAAGATCAAACCCCACCTATGAGAAAGAACTTACAAAGTTCATCATGTATCCTCCACTATGGGAAAGACAATGGAAACTTCAACTTGAGTTCTGTCCCGGGTGATTCAGTTCCTGCAATGCTACAAGGAACTCATTAGGGAGCAGTTAGAGGGTTCCCTAGAAGGCATCGACTACTAGACATACTAATTACTGTCCATCTTTTTAAAGAAAGGAGCTTAGTCATCTTGTTTAACATCAAAAATGATGCAAATACACCTGTCTAAAGACAGAGGGATGGAGGAGTTGATCTCCTGATATACATTTAAATCAAGTTCCATCATTTTAAGAAAACAATTTACTCTGAAGTTTTCTCCTAGACAAACTCCCTTTTGATCTCTATCATTGCTTCTTTATTTTCTAGTGCAGTTTATTTTCATAGAATTCCCTTTCATACACAGAAGTACTGTACACAGTTATAAAGTACAGTGAGACTAGAAACAAAGAATAGTCATTTGAAACAGGAGATCAGTGATTTTCCAACTGATGCTCTGCAGAAGAGCTGAAGGCTTTCCCCAAAGAATGAAGTATTTTTCACCAAAAATGACTGTTTGAACTGCCTGCAAAGCCTACTCAGTGAGCCTTCCATATTCATATATTAGGAATACGAATAACGTTTCATTGATTTTTTAAGTCCACTGCTTTAAAAAAAAGAAGAGAAAAGAAAACACAACCACAGCACCAAAGCAACAGACTATTAGTCTATTTGAACTTTAAACATTTTAAAGAGAAACTTTCCTTTAACTCATTACTTCACTGGACTCTAGAGACTTAAAGTTTTTCAGAATGTACCTTATTGCCAGGTTTTATATTTGTGCCCCTTCTCCCAGTGACTTTGGAAAGTATTGATCAGTTATTCTTCTCTAGGGAAGAAAACTCCATGAAAAGTATATTATTAAACTTAATTTGTTTTAAAATACAATGTACTTTTTAATTTCAGAAGCAATATCTAGACAAAATTAAGAAAAAGTGGGAAATAGAAAGAGAAGAGAAGCATTCATATTTTCAATGCCCAGAGACACACAGTACTGACTCACATTTTGATAAATTCCCTTCAAGTATTTTCTCCTTGTTTTAATCTCTACATTTTTCAAAATTTACAAACTTAGGTTTATTCTCTGGCAATGGTTTTTCACTGTCTTTAGCTCTTTTCTCTTATTGTGCCTGCCTATTAAACTTTGGTTTTCTTTAACTTCTGACCTTAATCCTTTTCTAGTCTCACCCGCTGCTTAATATAATCCATATGCCTGGCTTTATCCCATCTATGAGCTGATAAATCCCAAATAAAGAACTTTATTTATACAACTTTCTGATGATTAAATCCATGCTCCATTTCCTTACTGAATAACTCCACCCTAATGTCTTTAAAATTAAATATCTAAGCCTGCCCTTTCTTCTCTACTCTCTTAAGATTATTTTAGTTTCAAGTAAGAGAAAACCAAAGTCAAGCTTGTGCAAATAAAAATAAAACTAAAAATAACTTATTGGTTCCAGGATAGGACTGGCTGAATACAGAAGCTCCAGTACTGATACCAAGTCTGACCGATTCTGCGCCATCTCTGTTCTCCTAGTTTCTTTTCATTTATTTATTTTTTTTAATTTCACCTTCAGATTGATAGCCATTTGTGACCACCAGATGGCTACCACCATCTCCCCAGTCTACATGCTTCCAGGTTCTAATCGGGCAGAAAAGAATGAACAGAACTATGCAACTTCTGCTTTCATTCTTTTCCCAGGATCCCCACCAAAGTTCTAAGAGGCACTCAGATTAGACTGGCTTAGGTCACATGCCCAGCACTCAACCAATCACGCTGACCAGAGAGATGCTATGGGCTGTTCTGTTTGGCCCTTGGTCTCACTCTTCATAGGGCTCCTGGGGACCTCCCATGGACTGAGAGTTGGAGAAGGAGGGACAGAACCTCAGATGAAACTCAGAGCTGCTACCAGAATAAAGCAGGCAGATGTCAGGCATTAACAAATACTATTTGACCCTCCTTTAGTTAATGACACTCACTTCCCCAATTCCAGAATTTGACATCATACAAGACACCTGTATCTCCCTCCCATGGCCAAATAGTCAACAACTTTGTCACTTCTATTTCTGCAGTTTTATTCAAAGCCGTTCTCTCCCTGCATTCCCAGTGCTACCTCCTCATACCTGGCTTTCTCACATCCTCACAACTCATTCTTCCTGCCACTAGTCTTATACCCACAACATTTATTGAGCCACCGTTGGTTTCTCTAAAATGTGTATGTGATTCTGCTACTTCACCGTTTTAATGGTTTCTTTCACCTCCTACACAAGTGTAGCACCTTTGCACCTCCCTTCAGGTGTGGCCTCACCCAGCCTAGCAGCAAGCTTTTGAATATATTCTGATGGTCACTCTTTCTTATAGATACATTGGACAATTTTAAGTTCCCTGAACAGTATATACTCTCATATGTCTCTATCCATTCCAATTTCTATTTTCTTCCCTGGAATATCTTTCCTTCCCTGGAATATCTTTCCTTCATTCCTCCTCCTTTACCACCATTTCCTACCACCAGCTGAGGCCATCTAATTTCCACTGGATTTATTTTCTGTTGCTCCTGTAAGAAATTACCAGAAACTTTGTGGCTTAAAACAACACAACTTTATTATCTTAAAGTTTTGGAGGTCAGAAGTTCAAAATAGGTCTTATGGGGCTCAAATCAAGGTGTCAGCAGAGCTGCATTCCTTCTGGAGGCTCTAGGAGAGAATTTATTTTCTTGCCTTTCCAGATTCTGGAGGCTGCCCGCATTCCTTGGCTTGTGGCCTCCTTTCAACTTCAAAGCCAACAATGGCATCACTCTGACCTCTGCTTCCATCATCACATCTTGTATGATTCTCCTGTCTCCTACTTTCACTTGTAAGGACCCTGAGATTACATTGGACTCACCCAGATAATCCAGGATAATCTCCCCACCTCAATTTAAATATCCATACAGGGGCTTCCCTGGTGGCGCAGTGGTTGCGCATCCGCCTGCCGATGCAGGGGAACCG
>NC_041221.1:27318587-27321893 GCF_002837175.3 Physeter macrocephalus
CGCGGAGCGGCTGGGCCCGTGAGCCATGGCCGCTGGGCCTGTGCGTCCGGAGCCTGTGCTCCGCAACGGGAGAGGCCATAACAGAGGGAGGCCCGCATAACACACACACAAAAAATATATATATATATATCCATACAAAGTCCATTTTGCCAAATAAAGTAACCTATTAACAGGTTCCAGGAATTAGGATGTGGACATTTTTGAGGAACCATTATTTTACCTCTCTCACCCACATTTTCCTTAAGAACCATGTTCAGCGTGACCTGCTTTTTTAGACACGTGTTCTGGCCTTATGTGTCTTCTGGGTTTCTCCTCTTTATTTGCTTACAACCTTGTACCCTTCACTCTGGCACTCAATATCCACTCTGTCTCTCATGCAACATTAGGAGTTCCCCATGCAAAATGGCTTTGATTTATTCATTTCTGAGTGATAATGTGTGTCTGGCACAGCCAAGGAAATTAATAAATGCATTATAGTTCCATAGTCCTCTAGCAACCTAAAAGCTTGATAGTTTTTGATCAGCAAATCTCAAGCTAATATCAATGTGTCCCAGAGTGACTCACAATTGAGCTATTGTACATTGAAATGGAACTTGACCAAAATTCACTTTATTTTCTAAATTTCAAACCAACAAATTTTATCTCTGAATTTTAGTGTTTTATATAATAATGTGTCATTGCTCTTGGTCAACTAAGAAACGGAAATACTAACTTCTTAAACAAAGCTTAAAGTTACTTCTTGGTTTCATCTTTTACAATGAAGTTCCAAGTGCTTCCTAGGAAAGAAGTTCTAAGAAAAATGAAAAAAAAAAAAAAAACTATGTACAGTACACAGCCACTCGTGAATGCACTCACTGACAGGAGTATGCCTTAACTTTTATACTCTAGGTCACATTGCTCTGAATGTTCACTCTTCAGCCAGTCTTGGAGCTCTACTTTTGCCATGTGCCAGAGTTGCTTTGCAACTCTCAAAGCACACACCCATCTGGAGATGCAATGGGAGCCCTGCCAGTATCAATGTGAAGCCTCTGGCTGAATGACATATCAGTAGACGTTCAATCACCGCCCCTGTGCCCTCCTTTTCATTGGAAGCTGTGAAGTAATTGCACCCGTAAGGTAGAATATAATCACAATTCACAGAAGGACACTTAGAGCTCAGTGAGCCAATTGTCAAGTAACAGGAGGATTGACCCAGATGGTTTTGAGAAAATGAGAAGTTGTTACCCTGGGGGTTCACAAAGAAGGGAATCTGCCACAAATGTGTAAGAAAGCTGTGCAGATGGCCACCTTGATATTTCAGTGGAAATACATTTCCTTATAGGTTGAAAGACTCCGTGTGCTTAACACTGGGGAGGCCGCTGGGTGGACAGATGTCGGTAGTGCCTTTGCCATCACCACACCAGGACACGGAGTCCACAAAGCAGGATACGGTGCAGTTGTGGGTAGGTACACATTTTGTGATGAATCTGCTTGGAATTACTCATTGCCACAACGTGAAAACATCTGGAGCTCTTGTTTCTTGATTGTGATTATAGAGGCTTGAGGTATGGTTATCAGCTATTTGTTTATGTTGCCTAATATTTGCTTCCACAGAAAACAGTAGATTTAGTAGTCTCCTTTGCTCCACTCATCAAACTAGCCAAGTATTTATCTCTCTAACGATGTGTATATGTGTTGTGTGTGTGCAGTGCTCTGGATTCAGCGTCTTGGCAATCAAGTAATACCTTATCTTATTTACTAGGATGCTGATCTATATGTACTGCCTCTTTAAACCTTCTACTTTGTTTTAATAGAATAGTATATATTTTTTAATGTGATTTGACTGAATTAGCTATCATTATTAAATTATATAACACATACAGGTAGCAGTCAATTAGAACTGAACCACACAGTGGTAGGTAAAACTCGCCCCTATTAATCTGTCTCCTTAAGTTCTTTGGACGCTAACTGCTTACCACCAATATGACTTGCTTTTCTCACTTTGATTTATTGATAAAAGAGGCAAGAATACACAGTGGAGAAAAGACAGCCTCTTCAATAAGTGGTGCTGGGAAAACTGGACAGCTACATGTAAAAGAATGAAATTAGAACACTCCCTAACATCATACACAAAAATAAACTCAAAATGGATTAAAGATCTAAACGTAAGGCCAGACACTATAAAACTCTTAGAGGAAAACATAGGCAGAACACTCTATGACACAAATCACAGCAAAATCCTTTTTGATCCACCTCATAGAGTCATGGAAATAAATACAAAAATAAGCAAATGGCACCTAATGAAACTTAAAAGCTTTTGCACAACAAAGGAAACCATAAACAAGATGAAAAGACGACCTTCAGAATGGGAGAAAATATTTGCAAACGAAGCAACTGACAAAGGATTAATCTCCAAAATATACAAGCAGCTCATGCATCTCAAGATCAAAAAGCAAACAACCCAATCTAAAAATGGGCAGAAGACCAAAATCGACATTTCTCCAAAGAAGATATACAAATTGCCAACAAACACATGAAAGGATGCTCAACATTACTAATCATTAGAGAAATGCAAATCAAAACTACAATGAGGTATCACCTCACACCGGTCAGAATGGCCATCATCAAAAAATGTACAACTTCCCTGGTGGCGCAGTGGTTGAGAGTCTGCCTGCCAATGCAGGAGACACGTGTTCGAGCCCTGGTCTGGGAAGATCCCACATGCGGCGGAGCAACTAGGCCTGTGAGCCACAACTACTAAGCCTGCGCGTCCGGAGCCTGTGCCCCGCAACAAGAGAGGCCGCGACAGTGAGAGGCCTGCGCACCGCGATGAAGAGTGGCCCCCGCTTGCCACAACTGGAGAAAGCCCTGGCACAGAAACGAAGACCCAACACAGCAAAAATAAATTAATAAATTAATAAATTCCTACCCCCCAACATCAAAAATAAATAAATTAATAAATAATAAAATGAGAAGTTGATAACTTAAAAAAAAAATCTACAAACAATAAATGCCGGAGAGGGTGTGAAGAAAGGGAACCCTCTTGCACTGCTGGTGGGAATGTAAATTGATACAGCCACTATGGAGAACAGTATGGAGGTTCCTTAAAAAACTAAAAATAGAACTACCATACGACCCAGCAATACCACTACTGGGCATATACCCTGAGAAAACCATAATTCAAAAAGAGTCATGTACCAAAATGTTCATTGCAGCTCTATTTACAATAGCCAGGACATGGAAGCAACCTAAGTGTCCATCAACAGAGGAATGGATAAAGAAGATGTGGCACATATATACAATGGAATATTACTCAGCCATAAAAAG
>NC_041221.1:27322083-27346016 GCF_002837175.3 Physeter macrocephalus
GGGATAGGGAGGGTGGGAAGGAGGGAGACGCAAGAGGGAAGAGATATGGGAACATATGTATATGTATAACTGATTCACTTTGTTATAAAGCAGAAACTAGCACACCATTGTAAAGCAATTATACTCCAATAAAGATGTTAAAAAAAATAAATAAATATTTATAACTCCCAAAATAAATACTCATGAGTGTGTACTGATTTAAATAAATGATTAAATAAATAAACAAAAGGAAAAGAATAGACACATCCCCCATACAGAAAGATTTTAAATAATTTGTGGTGGCACTCCACCCTCAAAGAAGTAGAAAATAGCTCCCCACTTTGTAAATGTGGCCTTTATATGGTGACTTCCTTCCAAAAACGTACATTATGGAAATAGGTGAAAAAGTAAATTTACAGTGGAGAAATCTAAAAAATACTACCTCAGTCAGATGATCAAAGTAAACATCAACAATGATAAGTGATGTTGAGAGTACATACTCATAATGTGATGAAAATGACGCTTCACCTCGGTGGCCTTCTCCAAAATAATACATAACCCCAGTCTAATCATTAAAAAAAAAAAATCAGGCAAATCCCAGTAACGGAACTAACCAGTACTTCTCAAAACTGTCATGGTCATCAAGATCAAGTGAAGGCTGAGAAACTGTCATAGCGAAGAGAACCGTAAAGAGATGTGACAACTAAATGTGATGTATCTTGGATGGGATCCTGGAATGGAAAATAGATAGTATCCTAAAAACTAAGGAAATACAAATAAAGCAAGGACTTTAGTTGATAATAATGTATCAGTGTTGGTTCGTTAATGGTAACAAATGTACCATTCTAATGTAAGATGTTAATAATAGAAGAAACTGAGGGTGGGGAGATGGGAATTCTTCATACTCTCTTTGCATTTTCCTGTAAAATCAAACCTGTTCTAAAATAAAAAGGGGTTTTTTAATATCAGCATTTCAATCTAATTTGCTTTCCTTCTTATCCTACTCTTTCCCAATTGGTTCAAACTCAGGAGTTCTATTCACCCCCCTGCCCTCAGGGTCATCAAACACCAACCTTCTTCTTTACAGTAGAATCTACTTTTGTCTTCGATATGCATGAAGAATCATTTTTCCAGAGCATCTATGAACTATTTGCATTTTCAATCAGTTGAACCATTAGCTCAAACAGTTGGACCATTATATCAAGAATTTCTAGTCATTGAACACTACAAATTTAAATGGAAGTTACAGATGTATGATTCAAGTCAATATAGGGTACAGAAATTTGGTTTCCTGAAACGATTCAGTGCATTTTTTATACCTGTATTTCACTTTAAAGGACTGGACAAAAAGCTGAAATTTTAATCATCAGTTTTGATACACCACAAATATTTATGACACTGTGGCTTATTTACTAGGTATCCAAGGTTTTAAAAAGAAATGCTTCAACAGACTTCTAATACCTAGTTCATGTTAATATCTGAAATTTCTTGTATTTCATTAAAGGTGATGTGTCTTTGGTACTACTTCATGTTTATTAATAACAATACATGCAGCACGGCAAAAACTGTGTAAGTCACTTGACGCTGAGTTTGTGGTTGATGGTGTGAGTTTCTTGTATAATTATAAATTACATAAAAGATGTTTCTCGGCCTCAGTGGAGAGCAAATTCTGTAAAATTCTCCTGGGTATTTTTTTAATGATATTATTGGACTTATCCTTTCTTTACAAGAGTCCTAGAGTCCTGTTGTTACATTTGTCTTGTGCCTTCCTGATTTGCTTGGCCTGTTGTTTGAAAGAAAAGAAATTCATTAAAAACACATTTAAATTACATATGCTAAACTAGAAAACTGACATCATTTTCTCTCAGATCTAGAGACTAGCACGGTTGCAGTTTATTTCTTGCTTCAAAAGCCTCTCTCATTGTTATGGACAACCACTTATCAGTTAAAACATTTGTCAAGAATTACTGATAAGGAATCATCTAAGCCGCTGACTGAATGCAGATTCGTTCATTACTTAGTCATGGACAGAGGAATTTCAGCCTACTGGTGATTATTCAACCATTTAGTTTAGCAAACATCTGAGCATTTTCTTCTGTACGCTGCATGTATCAGAGAGTAGGAGTCAGTACACCCCTGAAAAGGGCCAGAGAGCAAATATTTCAGACTTTGTGAGCCTTAAAGAATCTGTCACATTTAGTCAACTCTGTTGGTGTAGCATGAAAGCAGCCATAGAAAATGTAAATGAACGGTGTGGCATGTTCCAATAAAACTTCATTTACATACAGGTATCCAGTGCATCAAGTCAGGTTTGGCCCATGGGCTGTAGTTTGCCAATCACTGTCATAAAGTGTGGGAGAGAAAATGGAGATGCAGAGACTGGTCACTCTATGAGACCCAGAATGTTCTTTGCTTCCTTCTCTGACTGGAAAAGCTCCTCTCACTTTACCATACCAGCTCACACGTCCTTTCTTCCAGGAAGTCATTCTCAGCTTCACCAGATAGAGTTAGTTTTCTCTTTTTTTGCACTATACTATCATGACTGTTAATTTTCACATCTTCCATTCTGGCTAAATAATGGGAAAATGCCACCTCTGTTGTCCAACTAAACTCATACTGTGCGTAACATGGTCAGTTCCCCTGTAGTTGAGCATACCTCATCCACCTCTGTAT
The DNA here is from genome assembly GCF_002837175.3 of Physeter macrocephalus. Taxonomy (NCBI): domain Eukaryota; kingdom Metazoa; phylum Chordata; class Mammalia; order Artiodactyla; family Physeteridae; genus Physeter; species Physeter macrocephalus. The sequence goes on from NC_041221.1 coordinate 27,324,736, forward strand.
CCTTGTACATTGCAGAATGTCATTACTTAATGAACACATTAAATATAAATATAAATATAAAGAAGAAAGTGATGAGTAAAACGTGTGTAGGACAAGAGCATGCTACCTGAACTCAGAGGAAGTAGAGAGTACCTTCAAAGGGAGGGATGAGAAAAAGAGGTATAGGAGGCTGCGTATTGACACAGGGGTATGTGAAGGAGGAAACAGCATTTATTCTAGACCCTGTGTGTGATAGGCAGCCTCCAGCATGGCTCACATCATCTCCACATCCTGATATTCATGCCCTGTGCAATTGCCTCATCTTGCTCGTCGGAGGGACATGATGACTCGCTTCTAATGCATAAAATACTACAAGTGTGATGAGATGTGTCTTCCAAGTTCAGATCATAAGAATACTGTGGCTTCCATCTTGCTCACTTCTTCACTCACTCTGAGAAAAGCTAGCTGACACACTGTGATCTGTCCTATGGAAGGACCTCATGACAGAGAACCAATGGCTCCAGCCATCATCAAGCAAGGACCTGATCCACAGGAGGGAGCTTGGAAGTGGGTCCTCACCCAGCCCAGCCTTAAGGCACCTGCAGCTCCGCTTGACATTTCGATGCAGGCTTGTGAAGGACCCTGAACATCCTGATGAGTTGCGGCTGGATTTCTGACTCATAGTAAGTGTGAGATAATGAACGTATATTGTTTTAAGCTGTTAAACTGTGAGCTAATTTGTTATACAGCAATAGATAACTAATATACAATGTCAGGTGTTTTAGATACATTTTCTCATTTAATCCTCATAATAAACCTATGGAGTACCTATTATAGTCAATTTTCCTGAAAAGGAAATAAAGCCTCAGGAGATTATGCGAAGATCTATCCAAAAATTCATGGTTAACGAGTAGCAACAGTGGCATTCAGATCTTTGCTCCTTCAGTCATCACAGCAGTAAAAGCACGAACTAAATGAACAATAAGGAAAGAAGATAAGAATAAGGAGAGTGCTCAGGAAGCCACCATGCACGGTCTGCTCTATTTCAGTAGACACTGGAAAACATAGGTGATCTTAGCCAGTTCTCCACACATGCAGGACTTATCGTCATAAAAGCAATCATCTCTCTTTCTTAGGGGGTCTCTCCCTGTCTCTCCAGATCTGCTCAGCTGGGCTGTCCTTCGGCTCTAGAAAGAAAACTCTGCTGAGTCTCATAATATCTTGGGTCACTCTCAGGTAATAGAAATGGCTGCTTTGTCCCAGACACAATCTAAATGCAGTGATTAAAAGTCGCCAGTCTCCTACACCGATCAGCCCTTCAACATTTTTCCAGGTGTAACATCCCGCCCTCCTCTCCAGACGCAGAAGAGCTGCCTGGTGCTGGCATGTGGCTAACATTTCTCTCTATCCCCTGGACCTCTGCCCCCACATACTAGCTCGTATTTCGGATCCTTCGAGGGCTGAAGAGGACAGGGGTTTGAAAAAAGTCTTGATGGCTGGAAGAATCCATCCTTGCCTTGTACCGTTGTGAGATGGCTCAGTGATTTCTGGACCTAGCAGCTACTTCAAGTTGGTTCTTCTCACAGCACTTTCTCCAGAATCTCCTGTCGTCCCTGCCTGCAGCATCTTCGAAAGGAGCTGGACCTCACCTTCTGCTAGCCTCTCCCCATCCCCAGTCAGCCTCTATTCCTGGCAATATACTTCCTATCATTTTATTTGAGCACCCACCCTCACATCTGTTCCCTTGGGCAGAACCCCTTTCAAACCGTGCCAGGCTTACACTCCTGCTCAGAAGGACAACGGTATCCGTTCTGTGGTACCAGACTGCTTTAGATTCCTCACACAGGAGTCAGGCAGCATCCTGCTGGGTCCTCCAACTGCAGGCGACATGTAGCAAGGACTCTGAGTGGCCCCACTGAAGTACCACTCTTTAGTCTTAGAGGTCTCCCCATCCCTACCCGTTGCAGGAAGGCGGGACTCACAGCTCAGCTCTCTCCAATAATATCATCCTCAAAATCATCTCCCAACTTCAGTCTCTCAACTCATCAAAACCACCCTTAGGAATGGAGCATTTCAAGTGTTGTGAAGCTGATTCTCTGATATTTCCTTTGAAAATCTGCTTATGGTCTAGCTCCTTGCTGAGGCTTCAATTTTAACATCAAGTTTCAAGACAAGCAGAGTTTCGCTTTAAGGGGATTCATCTAGTGTGTGCAGGTGAGGTTGAAGTCTGAAGTCACTGAAAGAGAAAGACTTGAAAAGCAACTATTAAATAATCTAAGCTACAGAGAAGTGAGGTCCGAACTAGGGCAGTTGTCATGGGAATAAAATTAGGAAGAATGTCTCAAGAGTCATGGTGGAGGTAGATCAATAGCAACTGAATGAATATGAATAGAAGAAAAGACTTGAGAACTGGAAGAAAATTCTGGTCAATAATAGAAATCAGAATTCAGAAGGAATGCATTTAAAGAGGAAATGGGGTGATCAAGCATGTGGCCCCTTAGGCACTGTGACGATATTAGGTAGAGACAAGCATCAGGAAATTGGAAAACGGGTCTCGGAATTCATAATTGAAGTTTAGCGTCATCTGCACAGAGATCATTATTGAACCCGCAGTAGTCATAAGACTAACATTAAAAAGTAATAGAAAATGACTGAGAAAAGGAGGAAAATCTGCCCCTGGATATAGCGAGACCACTCAAAAAACTGGAAACCCAGAAAAAGGCAGGGCTTTAATGAGGGGTAGTCATTAGAACCAAAATCCGAAGACAAGATATGAAAGGAACTACTGAATATAGCCTCAGGAAAATGTCCATCATCACAGATTTTTTCTGTAGAGTTGTTGAAACCAAGTCCCAATTCCAAGGGTCGGAGACTGAATGAACAGTTAAGAAGTAGAGGCAACAAGTATAGAATAATCTTGGGGAATTTGTCTATGAGCAAGAAAAGGTCTCTTGAGAAGACAGAAGGGTCTAGGAGACATTGCAAAATTTGAACATGTTTATAGGCAAAGGGGGAAGAGCCAGTGAGCCAAAAGTGATTCAGAGGATCAAGAGAGAAGGGAGGTAACAGGAAAATAAGGTCCCCCCCAAATATGCAGCAGGTCAGAAGGACAGGCACGGGGAAATGGGCTGCCCTTAAAATGACAGGGAAGCACGTCTACTAAACAGAAGAGAAGGAAAAGGAATAGCGGGGGAAAGCCTGAGATGCAGAAGAGGAAAGTTGAGAGAGGTCAAATTGGATGGTTTTAAACTTTTAATAAAGTACCTCACTCTTAGGGAGTGAGATAGATACGGGTTGGTTTCTTGCAAAAAAAAACACAAAAATTTTGAAGCCATTGCTTTGGGAGGCAGAATGTTAAGACAGAGAATCAGTCAGATACAAATCAAGGATTTGCTGATGCAAACTTAGGGCTCACCTGAAACTAAACTTTTCTTCCTCACTGCTCACTCCGTTATTAAGGTCCTTTTTCTTTAATGTTAACTAAATGGCATTGGGCTGTGACTTTCTTCAGACATGCTTGCCAATTCAAGAAATGCAAGAAATAAGCAACAAGGATTTGCTGTATAGTCCAGGGAATTATATTTGATATCTTGTAATAACCTATAATGGAAAATAATCTGAAAAAAAAAAAATATATATATAAAATGGAATCGCTTTGCTGTACACCTGAAACTAACACAATATTGTAAATCAGCTATACTTCAATTTTAAAAAAAAGTGCAGAGAAAGCAGATAGAGCAATTACCCTGGCAGACACTTGGCAAAGCCGTTGTGGATGTAGGTCAGGGTGGGGAGAGGGTCCAGGGTCAAGACAGGTGATCTTTAAGTGCTGGCCACTGGTCATACAAGCAGACAGAAAGAAGTAGTGGGGTAGAGGGAATAGTGAAGATCACAGTGATGCAGGATGGAGTGAAAAGGCAACAGGTAAGAACCAGAAAGAGGAGGACTGAAGGAAGGTGTCAAGGTTCCTCATGTTGGTGGAATACAGAGATGCAAAACTATCTGAGAGTTATCAAGCAAGGACAAAGACTAAGAAAGCTGAATTTGTAGCTGCTGTTAAGGGGAGGTGGTGTCACTTTCCTGATTGCTAAATTGGGAAGAAAAAAATTAAGAGGGTTTAGATCAGCTTCTATCTCCTTCCTCTAGGGCAGTAGCTCCCCGTTAGAAAAACACCATCCTCGCTGCTATTCCATGGATGGAACACAGCTGGCATCAAGCATCTTCTGCAACTGGGCAAGTAAATGTAACCAGTCTGGGGTTCTGGTCCATTTGACTCTCACTAAGCTACATCCTTCAGCTTGGCTGTTATCAATCATTTTACCCTCCATTGGTCACCTTTGAGGGAGGAGAAAGAAGGGAATTTTTTTACTAAAGCTTCTGAGAGACCATAACAACCCACTGAAACCTCCCGATGTCTGGAATGCTTCTGGTTTATTCCATTTACAAACTGAAACTATGAAAGAATCCCGCTTAAAACTCCTCCTTGCTCCTTTCCATGCCTACTTCATGTATGTCATGAGTTTAGTCTGAAAGTCATGACTGTTTAGTTTTCTATGAATGGCTATCCATTCCTGGCAATGCAGAATGTCTAATCTAGCCCTGAAGAGTAAGTTGGACCCAATTCTGCTAGCTAAGAAAAGCTTACCAGTGGCAGAAAATTATAATTCCAGACTGGTTCTGGAGGAAAAAAAAATGTGTGAAGAATTAAAATTGTTCATATTTTTTAGATCAAAATAAAATATTGACGTCTTGAAGGTTAAAAAATAGAGTGAACCCAAGAAAGTTAAATTTGATGTAATAAATAAAAAGAAATTTTCACATTTTAAAATCTAATTCCTTTGTGCAGATTCCTCTTAGGCCTTTGCTTTGGATGCATGAATTTATAAACATGCAAAGATCATACTAGCCATCACCCCAGTTCCATATAAGGAAACAACTTCTACATGATTGTCTTTATTTCTAATTTCAAAGGTATAAATTCCAATCCAATGCTTAAATTAAGTTTATATTATATGTGTGTGTCTTTGAAAACTCTGTTTCTGCCTATGAAATAGTTGCCATAGTAACTAATGCACTTCCAAAGAGGGGAAAAATGTGCACCAATTTTTTTTCCACTTAAAAGGTAAAAATTAAACTAAATAACAACAGATAATGGCCATGTCATTAAAAGGTTGTTCTCTTACATATAGTATTACAAGTCTCACACATTTCTTTGATGTAGAGAAATGATGTTCTCTTCCCCACCCTTGTGTGTTCACACTCAAGGACAAAGAAGAAAAAGTCCTTGAATGGAACACTGAGAGATTCATGAAGAATTCACTAAACAAACTTAATGTGAAGTAAATGATTGCATTGCATGCTGTATCTTAAATATCTTTTGTGAGATAGCTAATTCAATAATAATAATAAAAAATAATAATAATGGTCACCCCATACATAAGGGAAATACATACACAGAATATTTAGGTGCTAAAATTTTATTAAGATCACTTTAAGCTCTAAATTTCAGGGAACTAAAAGAGATCTTGGGCCACAAAAACAATCATATTCAGCATATGTCACTGAACATCCATAAATTAATCTTTTGCCTTAATTTGTTTGGCTGCTGTTTTCGGTGTAAAGAAAAGTTTTGATAAAATATTCTTTAATCGAGCTTATTAAACCAATTTTTTCTAGTCATGTTGAATCACTGTGATATGAAAGGTAAAAAGAAATTCATAAATTTCCACGTAATAAATTTTATCTTGTTAAAGTTTACTGACTTGTATAAGATAAAATGAGGGAGCAAGGGCAAATGTCAGAATTCAGATTTTGGTCACCTGAATATGTACTTCTCTGACAGCCTACAATCAACAAATAAATTTAATGCTAACCCTGAGATTTAAAAACATAGTCTTTCTAAAGCTTAGTATTAATTCTTTCATTTGATGTCCTCACTGCTATCTATTTTGTGTCATTATCTTTTTCCCCATTAAGAAATAATGTCTCCAATAAATATTGGAAGCATTATGCTTTATATTTTCTGTAAGCCACCAACGTTGAAATCTGTGCAATAAAGCTATATATACTCCCTAGTAATCATTCCTGTTGGCATATGCAATTGAAAAATAAACAATGTGAAATAAACAGAAATAGGACCCCAAAAATTGCACATCAAAAGGTGTGAAAATATCATCTTTCTTTCATTAACAACTCCAGAGTAAGAGACAGAGTTCTTTAAACCAAATATTATAGATATAACTTCAGACACTAAAGCAATGATAAAATAACACAAAGAGAAATGAGATTTAGATACCAAACAGATGGATGATACACAGATGTGCCTAGAATGGCTGCTATAACAATAATAGTTGAATAGTCTTTGGGAAAATTTAGGCAATTACTTTCCATTTATGGAATGAACTGTATTTAAGATTTAGATCTAATTAATACTGCTACTGTATGCCTGCATGTGCTTATTAGCCAAATCCGAAGTGCAGTGAATTGGACATTCATTTCAAAATGTCTGCATCTTATAACAATAAAGACGTTCAACCTCATGGTCAACTGCTCTCATTATCAGATTATGTCCCTCAATGATCATAGCTGGCCATAGCTTTCCTGGGAATGATTCTACTCCAAATGTTGTTGATTATTATATACAGCATTCATTTCGAATGATTGATGGCTTCTGGTGCCATGTGAAGGCCATGTACCTTGGCTCCACTTTGCGGCAACCCAATCCATCAGAAATCCAGCCAAGCCCAGAAGACATTTTGAGTTTTGCCATGCATGCTGGAGAACTGACAGCTGACTGAGGACCAAAGCTCCATTTTAATGAGTCTCCTTGGTCCTGAATCCATCACTGCCAGACTGACAAACGTCAAAACTTGACACCCTCCGTTAGAAACTACTTAACCTTTAAGTCTGTATGGTGTAAAGGACCGCCAGCCTAAACTTTGTAATAATGAAAACTTGCTTAGCTAAGCTGCAAGATCAGGTGATACATCTGCCTCACCAATGAGAACCTTGAGGACTAAGGCATTAAACACTGGTTTTCCATATTTTTAACAAGTGTAGGTAACTATTAAAATTGTAGTTTTTACTACTGGGTGTAAGATAGGCTCAAGGATGTACTGTACAATGCAAGGAATGTAGCCAATATTTTGAAAGAACTGTAAATGGAAAGTAACCTTTAAAAATTGTATAAAAAAATTAAATTTTTTAAAAATTGTGGGTCTTAAGGTTACCAGGATCTAAACACTGGGTACAGAAACAAAATATAAAAATCCATACATATAAACTATGTGTGTAGAAATTGGTATTTATAGAAACGAATGCAAATATACCCAAAACAGAGCACAGGCCTATCCAAGATAACCTGGACGCTAAAGCAAAATTGACCCTTCACAGCAGAAACAACAATTGTGGATAGTCTAATGATGGAGTCAGATCACCCACCTATGTGAGGCATGGTCTCTAGGACATATGGAGACAGACATGTACTGGTCACCAATGTGCTTCTCAACATGACCTAGCCCCCTTGCAGGTGGCAGGAGCTGTGTGACTCTTCAGGACAATGCACTATGTGTAGGAATGAAGTGTGCCACTTCTGGTTTGAGGCATGTAAGACTGGATATGGGTTTTCCACCCTCTTGTGCCCTGCTATAGTAAGCCACGTTTTGAGATGCCAGTGTCATAAAATAGTGGTGCTTCTGTGAGTCTGGGTCTCTGACCACCACCTGCAACTTGCACTGAGTGTAGCTTAGGGAAGAAAAAATTTGTATGTATTTCCAACTGAGATATTGAAACCCATTTGTTGCTGCAGTATAACCTAACCTTACCCTGACAGAGACTGTTGAGAGTAAAAAGTTACCCTCAGGCCAGCAGTTCGTATCAGGAATGTTCTAGAAAATAGTACTAGGTGATGTCTGACTACAAGTACAGCAATGAGCAGTCTAGGTACTAAGTGCATAAAGAGCTCTATGCTGATAAGTAGATGTAGGGCCTTAGTCATGGCACTTTCTGAAGCAGAACTTCATGAATGGGTATATAAGACTTCATGATTGGAACTGGACTTGCAATGAGGGAATATGGTCACAGAAACAAGAAAGGTGCTAGTTTATCTGAATGGAGACACAATATAAGAAAAGAACCATCTAAGCTATTGAAACAAGTCTCTGAAAACTGCCTGTGACTAAGGATAAGCCTTTTACCAAGGCCTGAGATGGGGAGAAAAGTAAATCCCAGCTCTGAACAAAGAAGCTTATTCTGTAGCAGAAAGCCAAGCTGGTTCTGAAAACTAATTCAAAAATTTTAATGGAAGAGTTTAAACAAGATGCATGTGATGATCAATTCAATGTTTTTTATTAAAAAGATCAAATTTTAAAAAAGGAAAATAATTATTCTGTGTTCAAATTGAATTGCATCAATGAAAATGAACACAAATCCTGGTGTAGAACCCTCAAGCTACCCCGAGGCCCAGCGGGGCAAAGCGGGGCTCCTGGAGATGTGTTTTTAATGATCAAATAAAATGATAGTGAGTCATTCCTCTCTCATGCTGTGTTGATTCTCATTAGGCCGTGTGCCCTAAAAGGAAAGACCTCAGGTAGCAGGCGTTGGTTCAAAGCCAGGTTTGTGCCAAGGCTACTTCATCTGTATATTAGCATAAAAGAAATCTCTTAGCCCTCTCATCTAAAAAGCTTTTCATAGAAAATTAATGTCTTCTGTATCAATAATCGATTATATCTTTTGATGGCTTTAATAGAATAGTGTTCCTCAATGAAAATCAGTTCATAAAATTTCTATTTCCACATATTTTAAAAAATGTATTTTCAAAAGCATACCTGACTGCTTTTTGAAATATAGTGAAATATAGCAGTGTATAAAATAAAGGAATGTCTTTACCTATTGGCTTTGGCAAAGGCAAGTAGAAGCCCCTATTCTTGTGCAAAAATGCACAAATTTTGTTTTAGCCATTGAGCCTAAGCATGTCAAAACAGAAAATCAGAAATTACAAAGTAAATTTAGATTTAGGCTTTGTTCAGATATGAATTGATTTTGCTAAATTTGGAATCGTGAATAGAATTCAGCAAAACACCCATATTAGTCTTTGAAGTATTAAGTCCGCAATTTGGCAGATGTGTTTTCCTTACAAATTTGCTCTGTCATGTTGCAGATAGAACCAGATCTAGTTTTGCAAACCAGGTTTCAGGTGATTTACAAAAGAAAAATAGGGTTGCCAGCAAGGAACCCCGCCCCCTGAGATTTATGAAGAAGAGGTATACATGAAAAGAAACTGGAATTTCATATGGAACTAAGTCTTGTGGTCAGTAGATTAAATATTTTCTGCACATATACTTTGGCCATTATCTTGGCCAAATAACCACCAAACGGTTGACTCAAATTGATCATTAAAGCAAATGTAAGAAGCTGTTAATCAATGAGTTACAACAATCAACTTGCAAACAATCAAGTATTTGATGTATTATTACACATAGACAAACTATGTCTATGTTCAAAAAAATTGTTTGATTTGATTAACTAGTCAACTAAATATTTAAAGTCATTTAAAGTTCTTTCTTGTAGTGTACGTTCTCTTACTGACTTAGTAAAAAGGCATTAAGTTCTTTTATTCTTTATGAATTAGTGCAATTATTATATGTCTCTGTCTTCTGAGCATAAACATTGAGCTGTCACTCTGGTTGTTCAATAACCTGACGGCAAGTGCGTATACCTGGTCATATACATCACACACACATGGAGCTTTAAAACAGCATCCCGCTTAAATCAACAGTGTAAAATTTATTGATTTAATTCCATCTTGAAGAAATAGAAAAATGAACAGTGGTGCTTCCTTACAATTTAACATTGTTCATAAAGAGTTTCAAATTCCTTTATGGTTATAATGGAATCCATTTTCTTAAAGTCAAACTGATAAACAGGTAGGCCAGGGAAATTTCAAGGGAACCAGATCATTTTCAAAAAGTCTATAGATGAAAACATCAGAAAATATTTTGTGGTTAAAGAATTCAAGAACATTAAACTCTTCTAAAACCATATATTTTACTTTTTTGCTAATTATCACAATATCAAAATACTTGGGATTTTATTCAAAGAATGGGCAAAAATATGTATGTGCATATATGTTGTGCATATAGACACACAAGCTCAATTATACACATTCCCTTGACACACTCTGTTGTCACAACTTTCTTAAGCAAAGTTAATTTAGCATATGTGTTCTAGAATATCATCCAATTATAAAATATATAAGTAACATAAAATAACAATAATACAAAAAATCCAATTAACTACCAAGTAAAATACTGGTTTACCTGACATATGCAACCTTCTCACAAGGATCAAACTTCCCCCTGTAAGTGGGTGGCTTAGTAACCAGTTTTCAGTGGAGCATCACTGAGTTTATCCTTTAAGTCAAGAGTAGCTTCTCCACCATCCACATGGCCTCAAAATCCAACGTTACAGATAGGCAGGTGGACCAGCTTGCCAACTTTCCTGGGACAGGACTCCAGGTCTTGATACCTCCAGCCAGGAGCAACATGGGGCTGTGACCCAAGGGCCAAATAGAGAGAAGCTAGTAACCAGATGAAAAATATGATATGAAATACAATATACCATAAGAAAAAAGGCAAAAGAATGCTGGTTGAGTTAAATACCCAGAAGAGGATGCAAAGGACCAGAATTGGTTACAGGCAGAGTCTATAAGACATCACTGACTTCTCTACTAGGAAGAAAATACATCGCTCCCGGTGGAGAAGGATAGCCAGACTGAGTCCCTGAATTGAAGCTGAGAATCACATTCCCCTTGGGAATCTCTCACAGTTCAGAGCTGTGTCTTTGTACTGAGTATATAAGTGGGGTTTCTCCCTATTTTACATCATCCTAAGTGGAGATAAACCTCACCTTTCCCTGTTTCCAGCTGAGACAAGGCTGGAGTTTCAAAGGTTTTATTAGGGTCTGAGTAGAAAACAAAAGGAAATTAATATAGAGTGTCATGAATTTAGTCAATCTGACTTGCCAGGTAAAATAAGAGACTGAGTCCCTTAAGCCTTTTTAAGAATACGTGGAGGGCTTCCCTGGTGGCGCAGTGGTTGAGAGTCCGCCTGCCGATGCAGGAGACACGGGTCCGTGCCCCGGTCCGGGAAGATCCCACATGCCGCGGAGCGGCTGGGCCCGTGAGCCATGGCCGCTGAGCCTGCGCGTCCGGAGCCTGTGCTCCACAACGGTGAGACACCCGCGTACCGCAAAAAAAAAAAAAAAAAAAAAAAACGTGGAATCAGCAATATTTATTTCAAAGAAGTCTCTGATCTTGACCCACACTAGGCCACTAGGCTCACCTGACCATCACAGACCTCGACAGGATTACCCCATCCTGTTCCATTCTCTCCTTTTTAAAGAAGAGTCAAGATTTAGTCTTTAAATGAATTCTGCTATAATAATTCTAATCTACATTGATTCTTTTGCCCTATGACTTAACCCATATATTATCTACACACTCATTTTGATGTTTAATTCTAGATTCTCCTAAATGTTGATAATATTATAATTGTTTGATTAAATTTTTTTCAACAAGCTTTTTAGTTTGCCTGCCCTGGTCTCAGCATATACTAGGCATTTAGTACACAATAAAACTGATGTATATGAGATTTAAATTCTCTACAAAAATTTTACTTAAAATAATCATTAGCTATATTGCATGGGTGAGCACAGCTTGGCAAGAGGATACTCTTTCCATGTATATTAAAATTATCTTATACAAAACATATTCTTAGAGAATATTCTTATAGAATGTAAAAGGTGAGGCAAGGATTTTTTTCATGTCCCTAGGAGGGCTTTTAGCTAAGTACAATGACTATATCAGGTTTTATAGTCATACTTAGGAAATCTGACCTAAAAGTGGCTGACCATTTTTGGTATCTATGCCATGAGAAGAGATGATTTCACTCCCTTACCTTTTACCCAATTGTTTTTACCTCGAGTTTCTCCCAAATCTCTGGGAAAACAAATCTGAGTCAATCTTCTTTGTGTTCGGTCATTGATTCTATGATTCATTCATGCTATTTTGTGCCAGGCACATGTTATAATATTCTCATGTTATCATATTTTAGTGGTAAAGATATAATTAACCTATGATAAATAAAAAGGTGAATATAAACTGTGGTGGGTTCTAGGAAGAAAACACCTGAAATGGACAATAAGATGGGGACCTAGTTAAGTAGGGTGATCAGAAATGACTGCCCTGAGATCTGAATGTTAAAAATGAACAAGCCATGCAATGAGGCTGGCAACGAACATTCCAGGCAGATATTGGTGTCCCCAAGGTTGGACCTTATCTTTCCTTACCTATTTGTACTAGAAAGGAAATCAGGAATACTTTAGCACATCAACTCTAATGACAGAGCTTCAAAGAATTGGGTTGTTGTCTGAAAAGATATTTAATTACCTTCCCAGCATTACTGAAATGACACCACAAGCCAATTTTGTAGACATTTCCAGTCATATTCATATACTCATGTGAGTATACACAGAAAAATAGCTGTCTCAATATATTGACAGTTAATCAGAAAAAAAAACCCACAAACCTCAATGATCTCTACATTATTGCCCAAAACAGTTTGATTAACTTTTCACTGAATGGACCAAATTTTTGTCTAAAATATCAGATATTTCCTTCCCACTCCAATCTAAACAACAATCTTCCTTACACTATGTATCCCACAATTAGAGTGACTAGCTAGCCCCAGGCCCTTCTTAAGGTCTCCCTCCTGAGGAATGACCTTAGGCCCTCCTGTTCTACGTCATGGAAGGAGCCTTCACTTTCGTGCCCCAGAGTCAGACACATGATCGAGCCGCAGGTGGAAAGACACAAAGGCAGTGGGTTGCTCAGGGGCCTATGATGAAGCCCACTCCATATAGCCCTGCCTAAGCAGAGTAAAGCTGCACTTAGCTAAGTTAACCAGATTTTCCCTCTTGGAAATAAACTGAGAAATAAATAAAGAATCAAACACTGAGCAGCAAGAGCGAAAGCTAAAAGTTACCAGACAAGCAAAAGTAATAAAGAGCCTGCAAAGCCCTATGGTCCTGGGGGAATAAAAACAGAGAAGTATCAGTAGGAAGATGAGCAGGCACAAAGAAGCAAAGACCAACGGAGCACATTAACGATGGAACATTAGTATGGAGATCAGTCAGTCTGGCAGCTTAAAAATCCCTGGAACAGCCTCAGATTCAGTTCCAGCCTCCGTTAGGCTTAGACACAAGGTTCCCATATTTGGAAACTGGAACATCCCAGATTCCCTTATTGCCAAATGGGTCCTCACGGTAAACACAGCTTGGTCCTCCCCAGTTCACTGAGCAGGAATGACCAAGATTATTCTTTGACACAGAGGATGCCTAACAGAAATATGCCCTATTACGTCAATCTTTTCCCATTGGAAGCAATGAGACAATGAACACAGTATTTATGTAGTATCATTGCTGAATCTCCAGAGCCTACAGCAGTGACGGATACATAATAAGCACTCAATACATGTTTGCTTTATAAATGAATTAATGACTGAGTGAAAGAGATAAGAAATAACGAGACATTATTCATCATTAAAAAATGACGCTCCTCTCTTCTCAAACCAACTCCTCTAGAAAAAACATGAATTTTTAAAAAAACATAGAAATATCATTTTATATCACAAGTTCTATTAATAATGTACCTTCAGAGACGGAGAGAAACCTTAAGAAATCAGTTCAATAGTTTTAGGTCTAAGCAGAGATACGAATAGTAAAAATGAGCCCCAGAGCAAAGTCTAATCTACTCCATTTCTATCATTAAATGTCCAAAAGATGTCCCTGACTTTCTCCAATGGTAAAAGGTGGACTATTTCTGGGCAGGGAGGATGGAAGAAGGGGAGTGGCGCGGGGGGCGGGGGCAGACAGGAAGAGAGGGTGAGAGAGCAGGAGGCAGGGTGAGAGGGAGGGAGAGAAGGTAGGAGAGAGAGAGAAGAAGGAAGGATGAAATATCTCATATTTTCCTTTAGTCCCTTCCTTCCCCTTTACCACTTGCCTATCTTTTTGACCTCCCTCCTCTGAGAGCTTTTGAATGCACAGAGCAGGGAAATTGTACAACTGCCTTTTAATGGAGGCCTCTCACCCCAGAAGCAGAGATGTGTCCCCTTTTGCCCCTCAAAACCCTACTCCTCTCAGACTGCCTCACTTTATTCCCCTCAGGCTCTGACAGTTAAGTCAAGGTTGTACCCAATGTAAATGAGAAACATAGAAATTGGAAATGTTGAATTTAGAGTGTTCAGATTGGAACAGACACTGGTCTTTCTTCCTTTCTTACTTTGTTTCTTAAATAATATTTCTTTCCACACATGGGGTAAACTAAGAAGGAAATCTCACCATGTTCACAGTGAAGCAGCCCTGAGTTTAGAACCTACCCCTTCATGAGGTTGATTAAGCTAGGAAAGTGAATATTCATAGCTTAGATTCTTATGCTTATGAATTCTATTCTTTAAAGAATTTTTAGATTAATTCAGCTGAAGGGTAGTATTTGACGGACAAAATTAAATGAAACCCACAAGGTATTAAGTCCCTAAAAGATCCTTATGTCAAACTTGAGAAAAGAGTGGAGATTTGAGTCCATTTCATCTGAGCAATTCCTGCCAGAAGTTAACAGTATAAAAACAGGTGGGTAAATTAGCATAAACAAAATTGTATTGGGATACGAATTGTCATTTTCTTAGCCACACTCAGTCCTAGATATCAGAGGTCTTCCTGTGGATGTTTAACATGATAATTAAGAGCAGGTAATATTAGTTACGCCTTGAACTCTCTGTGACTTGCTCTAATTGTTTAATTCTGAAATGGAGTCAGTGCTCTTTAGCTACATCCAAATAAAAGATTTTAGCTATCAACTATGGATGAATTGCTTCCATAATATTTCAGAAAAGACAAAGTTGTTTGTTAAAAAATAACTTCTTGTTTTTGTTCTCTACATGGATATATAAATCATACAATGTAACAAAGCCAGTCTTTAAAGTTGCAAAGGAACAGCAATTTTTAAAAAGTCCTCCATATTTATTTTTTCCCCTTTGAGCTTAAAAAACAATATGGTCAAACTAATTTTTTTTCCAAAAACTTGCTCTGGGGCTTAACAGCTTGTATGATAAGTTACATTTCAACCTTGGAGGGAAATTTGACAACTGACCTATACAGTTAGAAAAATAAGGCTATAATGGAGAGTTTGAAGTTGTTAGCTATGACCGTACTATAGTATACAACAATTATGAGCATTTTTCAGTCAATTTGGTGAACAAAAATCATATCTATATGTGCCAGTTATCAGTCTTTACAAAGAGCTCCTTTGGTTCACCTATATGTGCATATACAATGCTAAAGTAAATACTGTGCCATAAGTATAACTCGTTAAATACATACCAAAGGGGGGGCAAAGGAGAGGATAGGGCAAACATTGTACAGCATTTAATGTTTTCCAAATAATGACCTGTTGCTGTTGAGTTGGATAAGGCAAAGGTAAGATAGTTCCTTATATGTGAACACACACAAAAAATAATAACAATAAAGACAGAACTCCCTTGGAAGGACTCATACCTGGGATTAGTACTCATACTTCTCAATGGCAACCTAAAGCTTGATAAACAACGTAAATTGGGCTTGTTTATAGCCCGAGAAGAATTTTCCATACTGCTTCCAGAGTCTTGCACATAGTAGGCCAGACAGTGCCGCACTATGGCAGACTGTAAAAGCCAAGGGAGGTTGGCTACAGGTCACTGCCAATCAGTGTCTCGAGGCAAGGGTGCAATTATAACCAAGGAGTGCTGTGAGTAACTTGGAAACATGTTGCAGCACCCTCTAAACATCTCTAAAGCAACTTCCAAACTGTGGAGGCGAGTTTTCTCCATAATAGCTTGTGCCCATGAAAGAGTAGATAGAGCACAAGGGTCCTAACCTTGCCCTAGAGGCGGATTATGCGAGGTCAGTTGTAGCTCCTCCACACTAACTCCCTGACTTTGTGCAAGTTACTTAAACTCTGCTTGATTAAGTCTTTTCATCTGATTATGGTTGCAATAAAGTTATGATAATATAGTGATACAACTTGTTTTCCTGTATGGCGGGCTATTTAACGATCAAGACAAAGACTATAATGTTAAATCAGAAAAGCAAAATGTAGAACAGATCCCAAACTCACAAATATGTATATATTCTATGTGTTTATAAACTTTTTAAAAAATATCTTGTTAAAAAATACAAAAAAATAAAAGAAATCCGTGGCAGTCATGTCTAGGTGATGTGAGTCCTGAGCGAGGGAAAGAGATGTCAGAGGTAGTAGACTTCATGTAGGAAAGAGAAGCGAGCTTCTGCTAGGAAGAAGGAAACAATACGTAGAAAAAGAAGCTCTGAGAGACAGAAAAATGCCTTTGGCAAGCTAATTTCATTGTGCTGGACAGAAGCCTGGAGGAGTAGAAGGAGTGAAGAGTCACAATTAGAAAGTTACTGCAACGTCAAGAGAGAATTGGGTAGGTTAAGAATCACAGGAATTTCCAAAACTCTGATCTATTATTTACTGAATTCACCCTCGGTTACCTCATCGCCACCTATTCTTGTATTTTGTTTCACTTACTTCCTCCATCCACGATGGTGAAGATATAAGTTATTTATTTTGTATGATGGGTTTTGTATTTCTTTAAATCAGACACCAACCCTAAGCAGCCCTCCAAGTAGTCCTGATTTTATGTAAATCACATATGAAAAATCATATTTAAAAGGTGCATTTTTATTTTTTGCATAATCAAAATCATACTATTTATTTATTACATATCATGGACATCTTCCCATGTCAGAACTCACAGACTTACCCCATTATACACTTTTCCTTACTGCATAGCATTCCACAGTGTGAGTGGACCAGGATTTATTTACACTGTTGCTGTGTTTCTCTTATTACAAACAATACTGTAATGTGCGTCCCAGTGAAAGTACATCTGAGCTTATATGTAAGTACAATGAAGAGTCTAGCTACACTTTTTTTTTTAATTGAACTATAGTTGGTTTACAATATTGTGTTAGTTTCAGGTATACAGCAAAGTGATTCAGAAGTATACATAGTTTTTTCAGAGTAAAGAGTCTGACTGCTTACAGCTTTCAAGCCTCACACGTCTCTTCTCCTGTCCACGTGTGAGGAAGATGATGGAAAGCCCATGCTTTCCCTTCCTGGGTACCAGTGGGAATGTCACACCATGCAGCCCCCTGGGTCACCCTCAAGAACCCTCTTCCCCGTCCCACCCACTAACCACAATAAAAACCCAAACTCACTTTGCTTTGCTCTCTCAATGCACTTCAGACTTTCCTGGGAGCCTGCTCTATGTTCCCAGAAAGCGTCATTGTGTGAGTAATGAATTTTTCATACTCTCTCAGTGCATGTGTGGAATCTAGACATGTCACCAAATGCCGGTGGATGGTTGATCCTGTCCCTCCACAGGGGAGTCGCAAGACAGAAAGTGTTTATGTGAGACATATTTCTAGAAGTAGATTTACAAACACCAACAGGCAATATAATGTCCCATTTTCCCCATTCTTAATAACTGTAAGTGATTTTTAAAAATCTTTTGCATACTGATAAGCCCAACGGGAAATAGAGATAGAATTTATCAATAATTGCATTAATTTGTAATTATCTGATTAACAAGGAGTTGGATATTCTTTTCATGTATCTTCTGGCCATTTGTAATTCTTTTACTGTGTACTGTTCTCATTCTGTTCTTATTTTTCTATATGTAGAAATGTTTTATTAAGAATACTAGTCTTTATCTGCGGTATATACTGCATATATATTATCTCATTCTAATTTTAATCTTTTAACTTTGTTTAGTTTCTTTTTCTGTAGACAAGTTTTTAATCTTATATAAATATTCAGCCCTTTTATCTTTTTGGTATTCAGTCATGTTTAGGAAAGACTTCTACATCTTAAGATTATAAATTTATCTTTCTATATTTTCTTTTAGAATATTTATAGTTTTAATTTTTTTTACATTTATACATTTAATTCATTTGAAATTACTATTTAAATATACTGTGATATAGTTTGTTTCTTAATAAATGCCTAGCTATCTTAATACCACTTAGTAAATAATCTGAATTTTCTTGGCTGAACTTAAAATATCAGTTTTATCATATACAAAATTCCCTTATTCCAAACACACACACACACACACACACACACACACACACACTCACATATTTATGTGCTTTGTTTTGTTTCATTGAGCTATGTAACTATGCATTGCTTTACCAAAAAAAAAAAATCTACCTTTAAAATTTAATTATAATCTATTAGGGCATCCTCCCCTCTCCCACAGGAATTTTTCCCAAATTTTGAAATTTTCTAGAGTATTGTTTGCAATTTTAGCATTAGTTTGTCAGATTCCACACAAGTTTCTTTAGTCTTTATTTCTATAACTGCTTTTTTGATTTTTAAAAAATTGATATCATAATTATATTTAGTCTTTCCATCCAAGATATAGAATAGTTTCCTATTTGCTTAGGTTTTCTACAATTTTTGCAGTTACATGTCCTGGATTCAAATAGATGCAGTTTCTAAATGCAGAGCATATCACATTTATATTTTTTATGGTAGCATTTCACATGTATATATTCATGGTAGCATTTCTTTTTGTTTTTTCAAAGTGCCATAATTAAAATGTAGATAGCATTTTAGAGTCAAGAAAATGTTGTGCCTTTATAATAGAAAAAAACTACATTTCTTTACATATTTTCAAAATATTATTAGATATTTTATGTACTTTTTGACACTGTTTTTGGTTTATATATGACTACCTTCATAAGAGTTAGAGGTTCTTTTATTGTACAAAATCTATTTCTAAAATGTGAACTGTATTTCTAAGATATTTGGTAATTAATATTTAAAATACTACAGAGAATCTTCTTATAATCTAACAATTATTTAGCAATCACTTGTTTTGTAAACTTGATGTGCATAGATCAGATTTTCTTAAATTAAAAATCTCCTATACTCCTATATTAATATTTTCTATCAACAGCACACAAATCAATTTGTGTGAATCAGTTGACACATTTGAATGTTATTAACCCTCAGTATTGCAATCAGGGGCACTAGCATCAGGGAACAACAACTGTTTAAGGAAAGCAGATGCTGTGATAAGAACATCCAGGATTTAATGACAGGACCATCTTCATTAACAGGCTATTTGTCCCCACGTCAATGAGACCAAGAAAATCAGAAGCCAAGATTCTATTATTAAGAGCAGATAAGGCCAGTCAATATCAATATATGGTAACAATATAATCTCTATAATGCAAGCTTATCATGCTGGTTTTTAAATTAAAAAAAAATCTTACATGCCCTTTTAAAGTTTCTCTGAATTAATGCCATAAGAAAGGTCTAGCATCTAGGAAGTAACAATAAATCTATTAAACAAATGGCATTATTTCATCCTTTTTATGGGTGAGTAATATTCCATTGTATATATGTACTACATCTTCTTTATCCATTCATCTGTTTATGGAATGCCATTTGCAGCAACATGGATGGACCTAGAGATTGTCATACTGAGTGAGGTAAGTCAGATGGAGACAGACAAATATCATATGATATCATTTATATGTGGAATCTAAAAAAATGGTACAAATGAACTTATTTACAAAACAGAAATAGAGTCACAGATGTAGAAAACAAACTTATGGTTACCAGGGAGGAAAAGGAGGGAGGGATAAATTGGGAGATTGGGATTGACATATACACACTACTATCTATAAAATAGATAACTAACAAGGACCTACTGTATAGCACAGGGAACTCTACTCAATACTCTCTAACGGCCTATATGGGAAAAGAATCTAAATAAGAGTGGATATATGTATAACTGATTCACTTTGCTGTACACCTGAAACTAACACAACGTTGTACATCAACTATACTCCAATACAAATTTAAAAAATAATAATAAATCTATTATGAAGTATCAAGAAGTTGCCCAAGATCTCACAATCCAGGAGTACAAAGGAATTATGTTAATCACAATAACCCAGATATCTCAACCTCCTTAAAAATTCATCTACCTCTAAGAATTTCTGGAGCAGATCTCCCACATAGAGCCCATAGAGCCATGAGTATTATAAATCCACTCAGTTACATGTAACTCCCACTGTTTCTGCTATCTGCCTTTGTGGGACTTTTTCTCCCTTCTCCCTCCAGGACTGCCCTGGGTGCGAGGGAGTTCCTGGAAACCTGACTTGTATGCCTGAGGCTAAGCAGGAAGACTGTGTTAGTCTCCAGGGATGTAAGAGGTAAAACTAGTTTTCAGCGGGTCAAGGTCCTATACTTGAACAGGAATGATACCGAGCAGGGCCCTGTGGGGCTCCTGGGCACAAAGCCTTTCTGTAACTCCCATTTCTTTGATTACAGGAAATAGGCTTCATTCAGCCTCCATGACCTTCCCTGAGTTCCAACGGGCAGATTCAAGCAGTTGTTAATTAGGGAAGGGAGGGGATGTGAGACAAGGGAGAAACAGGAGAAACAATAGTGCAGCCTTGGGGCAGGGTCCTGGTTCCCCATCAAGAGATACACACAATATCTTTGAGCTGTTTTGCAGATACTGAAACCTCCATCAGGTGGGAGAAGTTAAAACAGCATGCTGCCCCCAAGCACACAGACCCCAGACCTGTTGGAACCAGAAGGTTGATGCCAACTCCCACTTACCTCCCCACCAACCAATCAGAAAAATGTCCACGAGCTGATCACGCCCCTTTGAACCATTACTATAAAACTTCTCACTACCCTCTCCAAGGGGGGACACACAGTTCTGAGGACTTAGCAGAACTGTGGCCCCCTTTGCCTTGCAAAGCAGTAAAGCTATTCTTTTCTACTTCACCCAAAACTCTGTCTCTGAAATTTAATTCGGTGTTGGGGTACAGAGGCCGGATTCAGCTTAAAGTTCTTCTCCAGGCTTCCTTTTCTCTAAACCCAGGTATGATTTCTATCTAATAATGTATTGAGTAGACACATGTGCCAGGGATTGTTCTAAGAAATACAGATGAAAAAATGAATAAGGCATAGGGTCTGATTTCCAGAAGCTCATGGCCTAGTAAATGCCTATTTTAGAAAAGAAATACAGTATAGAAATAGACCAAAATTGCCTGATTGCTTTTGGAATGTTTGAAGAAGTCACCTCATTTTTTTTTTTTTTTTTTTTTTTTTTTTTTTTTTTTTTTGTGCGGTACGCGGGCCTCTCACTGTCGTGGCCTCTCCC